>NC_041222.1:56719359-56847989 GCF_002837175.3 Physeter macrocephalus
GGCCTGTGGGATCTTCCCGGACCGGGGCACGAACCCGTGTCCCCTGCATCGGCAGGCAGACTCTCAACCACTGCGCCACCAGGGAAGCCCCCAATTTTTTTAGTATATGTGCTGCCGAAGCGAGCACCCTTGGTTAACTTTCATTCTGGCCGCCTTCACTGATCTGGTGTATGCGTCTGTCTCTTTTTTGTCCCCATAAGATTCTATATTTCAACACCATAACTTTCCCCATACTTTCATCAAACTTGATTGACTGTCTCCCTATATCCATGCCCTACAGTTACTTGAGGTACTAATTTCCATAAAACCAAGAACTGTGTCAGTCTTTCTCATTTTTGCATTTCCACTATCCATACTACTACTGAGTGGCTGGCTGAATGAACTCTATGACTATTCTAAAATCTTTCCACTTTCTTCTTCAATTTAAAGGATACACAGAATGTTCCCATGTACAATATATTCATTCTCTAACACCAGGAAGTATATAGGTATGTAAATCTATGTGCATATCAATATATATGATTGTCAGATGAAAAGTTACACATAACAAATAACTTTCTCATACAGCTTGACTGATATATACTAAGATATGTGTTGAACGTTGAAAGCAGCTGTTGACACTAGATTGTTAGGAAATAATCACTAAGTCTCTACATTTTATTCCTTTAAATTCAAGCTCGGAAAAGTTAAAAAAAAAAAAAAAGAGCTGGTGTTCATGGGATACCATTTAAAACTTGGGAGGCAGCCTGATAGAGTAGAATGCGTTCTGTATTTAGGAACTCAGTTCTTCTGGACTGCTCCTTACCTAGCCTAGGTGATTCCTTTAGTGCCAAAGGCCTCAGGTTCCTTATCTGTAAATGATTAGATTAGATAACAAGGGCAACAACCAATATTTATATAGCTTTCAGTTCATGACTTTGACATATGCTATCTCATCCTAAAAGACCCCTCTGGGTTTTCATGTGCTGTGATGTCAGTTTTACTCAAAACTATTATTTGGTTATATGCCATTTACCAAACTAAATCCAAGAAGTAAATTTGTTCAGATAATTAATTTCTTATTAAAAAAAAAAAGCACTGTTGTACTGCAGTAGCTAGAATGACTTAAAACGTTATGTTGAATAACAATTAGGTGCTAAATCACCTTCAAAGAACCGACTACCTTTTGTTTTGCTGCTCACCGGAAGCATCACTGGGACCTGCCTGATAGTAAAGATCAAGGGGCTGGCTTTATTTGTCCAAGGAGAAAGAAGCAGTCACCTCTGCAGGAAGGGTTCTGTCAGAAAGAATGCCTGTCCCTACTAGACTGCACCACTTCTCCCCAAGCCTTGAACTTGCACTACTTAACTCTGCAATACTCATAGAGTTTTTAATGTAATTACTACTGAGAGCTCAATGCATTTATTTAAACTTACATTAAAGAGTAAATGACCAATTTCCCCAAAGCAGGTTTTGATAGAAGACAGGAGTCAGCTCCTTGGGTGCCTGGCCTCTAGTATGAAGACTACACTGGGTATGTTTTAAACGCAAATTTAAACCATAAAAATAATATCATAGTAATCACTCTACCTCCATCTTGCATCCCTATAACAAAGCTTCTTCACAAAGATATACATATACATTATAGATAACAATTCTACATGGAACTGCTCACTAACAGCTAAAGTAAACTGGTATCCTTATGAATGTAAGGTTCTCTGTACTGCTGATTGTAGCTACTGCTTTTGAATTTATTTTCCAAAATTGACTGACCACAAAATAAAACCATCTCTTTACAACTTCTCTTTTTCCTTATGTTTGCAGTCTCCAGAGGAAGACTCCATAATTTCATCTTGAGAACTTCCTTGTCAGTAATCGTTAGTGATGGAGACAGAAATTAAAATTGATTATTTGAATTCTACAAGCTGCTTATGCTCGTAATTATCATAAAACCATGTTATACCCAAAATGCCCTCATCCTCTGGGAATGTGGGTGAGGGGTTTACATGAAATAGTCCATTTATGTTTCTCCAGGTTTAGGCCAATGCATGTAGAGTTGTATGGAAACTTAAAAACACATTCTTCTCGGCTGGACTAACCGAGGCAGGAAGTCACTATCCTCTCTTAGTAGACCAAACAATTCTCACTTCATTGCTAGAATTAAATTCCAGAGAATTTTTTGGATTCTATTTAATGAATGAGGATATATTTTTCATGTGGTGTCATTGTTTTACTACTTCCCATGTTTATTTGGACAGATTCAAGCACTGGGTAGGAAATGTATTGGTTGGCAACTTCAGTTTTGGAAGAGAAAGTAAACACATGCTGATTAGCAAACAGTAAACTCTACTGTGTTTAATTTTGGCTTCTCTTAAAAAAAAAAAAAAAAAAAACACAAAAAAACCACTATTTGGTGTTGTGTTCCAAGTAGGAGCATTTGTCCCTAAGTTCTTTCCTAACCCCTTACTGGAGGGCTTCCAGAATTACTCTCATTTTTTTCCCTTCTTCCCCTAACACCAGTGGCAAACGCCAACATTATTTAAGAAAATACTTGTACATATGGTATCCTCCTAGCACAGATTTGCCATCCAGTTGAACAGTAGGGCCACTAACCCACACAAACTAAACTGCAAAATTATGAACTGCATAAACATAAACAATTATTTCCAGCTCTGATACATTCAAGGTAAAATCACACTTCAGAAAATCCCAGAAAGGCTATTGACTGAAAACTATCAGGTCTGAGAATTGAAGGTGGTAAATATGACAATAAGCTAGAATTTCAAATGCTCTCTTTAGAGCCAACTTTTCATTTATCTCATACGCTTGCTTTACTACGGCCTCCAAATTATCCTTCAAATTTAAGTTTATCCTTAAGCTTATCCTTAGCTCTCTCCTCGTCTATCCTCAGAGGCTCATTACAAGCAATATCACTGAAAAAGTGTCCAGGAACAGCACATACATGGAAAATCCTGCGTATCTAAGATATATCCCTGCCCATCGGGCACAGACCCTATTCATTATTTCAGAGCTCCGTTTCATAAAAGAAAATTCATGTTTGATCTTTTATTCCTCATGATTAAAGCTCACTTACCATTATTCAACTTCCCATGGTGCCTCTGAGGTATGCAAAATGTTGTCCCCACTCATCAAATGGGAAAGCCAAGGCATCCAGAAGCTATATAACTTGTCAAATGGCCCAGTAGAAGAGGTAAGCGCCATCTCTATCAGGTCTACATTGTTTATTCAACAGGCATTATTGCGAATCTGCCAGGTTCTGCAATGTGCTAGGTACTATACCTAGGTTCTATTATGTTCTAGGCCCAGGCAAAAGAGTGCTAAATGATCGAAGTTCCAACCCACATGAGGCTAACAGCTGGTGGGGGTAAGAAGCAGTAAACCAGGAAACAGGTGAATATAAAATATGCCAGGGAGCTATAGGGCGAACCGTCAAGCAGAGTAAGGGAAAAGAGGCTTGGACGAGGGAGCAATGGATGCAGTGGTGGGAGAAGGCCTCTCTGAGCATACCTCTGAATGAGGTGAGGGGACAAGCCCTGCAATGATCTGGGGAGAAAGGCTTCCCAGCAGCAAGAACAGGGAGAGCAAAGTGCTGGAGGAGTGGCGAGAAGGCCAGCGCTGCGGATGCTAAGAGAGCAGGTGGAGTGTGACCTGGGCAGGAGAGGGAGGCAGGGGCCAGGGCTTACAGCCCCGGAAAGTCACCATGAGATGGGGAGACTGCAAACACAAATGAGACTAAGCTGGAGAGAAAGAACGAGGGTGATGAGTTTGATACATAAACTCGTAATTAAAATGCACTGCATGAAAAGGAGGGGATGCTTCTCTCTGCCATCAGGTGGAGACTATATAAGCACAAACACACAGAATGGCCCCGGTCTGAATTTTTTACATGCTAGGAAACATTTTCACGCTGGCTGATCCCATCAAATACAAAGAAGTGGCTCAACAGCATCCAGTACCTAAGAGAGACCAAAAGCATTTCCTTCTGTAAAGCTCTGCAGCTGAGGGCTTACATCCGCCTGGTCCAATCAGTTCATTTCCAAACAAAGGTAGGAAATGGCTGCATCCTAGGATTTCATTGTGGGCTCATGAGTCAGTGCTTTGGAACTTGGTGTCTTTGGGAGTGAGTGTCTATTCTTCACGTCTCTTGCCACAGGGGGAAAAAGGTACAGATAAACAGTAACACAACTTCACCCTACTGAGATACGAATCTGTGGGCTTTTCCACCCCTTCTCAAAAATAAATGAATGAATGACCGAAATTCAGGTCCTTCTTGCTTTTTTCTTTCTCTCTCTCTTTTGTTTCCTAATTCCCAGCTCTCCCATGTGTTTCCTAAACAACATAAAGTCAACTGATGGTGAAAGCACACCACATGGTAATTATTTAAAGGCTGTTACGTTAGACCATGAAGTTTAAAAGAAATTTGTATTCTATAAAAGTGGCCAATAATGTATCCCATGACATAGGGATCTAAGAAATGAAAATTAAGAAATTTGTTGTAAAGAACAAAATGATTCCCCATAATTTAACCCAAAAGATTTGTGGTATTTTACTTTCAAAATGTTAGAACAGTAATTTAACTTTGAAAACTATTTTTTATAGAACAGTCGCAAAGAAAACAATATACAAATTTTAAGTGTAAAGTAAGCAAAGGAGAAAACAGTGTGTGTGTGTGTGTGCGTGTGTGTGTGTGTGTGTTTATTTTAGGAATATTATTCTAAATAAAAAAAGCTTCAGAGGTATACTTAACCTACAGGCTATTTTCTTCAGGAAAAAGTAGATTATAGTAACACCTGGATTGACACAGCACTCCCATTTCTGATGAAAGTTATAGAAGGAACTATGTACTGTATCTGATCTAATATTAGAAGTCACTTATAATCTATGATGGAAAAGGGAAAGAAAATAAGATGAGGAAGCAAGGTTTAAATGAGAATGAGAAAGGAGCCCCTGGTCTAACATAAATATATATAAGCATATCAATCCAAACATCAGCCAAATTAATTTATAATGATATCCTTGTGATCAGTGTGACATAACCACAAGAAACTTACATGATTATAGTGAGAAAGTTCAGAAACAGCATATTTCCACCTAAGCAAAGTAAAAATTATTTTTAGAATATTGGAGAAATCTGGTGTTTTCTACTCAGGCAGAATGGATTTTGAAAACAATAAAAAGAATCTCCAGAGAGACAGAGTGAAAGGGTTTCTGTGTTAAGGAGAATATTACACTTCACTTTTCCAATGTGGAAATAAACTGAGAAAAATTGAGGGGCAGAGGTGAGAATGGAGAAAAATAAAATCACCAAAAAAAAAGAAAAGAAGGAAAAATGTAATAATGAAACAGGACTATAGTTTTAGCTTATATTAGTTTTTGTCCTTCCATTAAAAATTATACCTTAAAGTTCATTCCTCTTGACTATATTGCCAATTTCTCAAATAATACACCGGTAAAGTTCCAAAATCTCATTAGACATATAAATTACATGTATAAACGTTCTTGTATAGCCTGTGGAAACATTTTAAACTTCTTGTGTAATATTATTTTCTTCAGCAAAATTGGGCCTAAAGTTTGGAAAAATTCCTAGAGAGTGAAACATCCCCCCTCCCTTCTCTCTCTCTCTCTTTCTCTCTGGATAGTATTACCCTACTACATACCCAGCCATATATCTTTACACTCCAATTTCCTACCTATTCCCCTATCCATACATGTATAATGCTTCCATTTTGAAGCATATGGCTGGGGAGCCAAAAGAATTTAAATTGCCTTCAAAATGTGCATCGCATTATAAATGGTGTGAAAAAAGATCTCACTATTCAGCTCTCAACTTGGAGCATAAAGCAAAGAGGAAGCAACACAAGACTGCTTCAAACTTTATCCAAAAACTCAACAGCTTCACTTGTTTATAGAGGTACAAAAAGTATGCGACACAGTTTATAAAACAAGAATGGCGTACTGTATGCAAAAGTAAAGTTAAAAGCAAAGTATAGTAACAGCCCTATCTCGTTACAAACACTTGGCAGAGTGTCTAAAGTACCATGGTCAAAAACACGATACTGTCTGAGCTGAACTTCTGCCAGAAAGCACTCCCTAAGTCCAAGTCTCTTTAGCCATCATCACTACCTCATTTGGCAATCTCTCCCACGCCTCAGTTCATCTACTCAAAATTACTCCACAGAAACACAGAAAGCAGACAACCTCTCTAGCTATACAGGCTGTAAGTATCACAATGTGGTAGCACTGGCAAGTGACAGTGTAAGATGCAGTTCTAAGGTGAGAAAGCCAGGACCAACTACACTGCATCCTCAAAGCTAATTTGCATATCAAGTTGAGCTGGGCTGTCTTAATTTTTGGTAATCCAGGGTTTCTTCCCTACTCTCACAGTAATTCCAAAGGGTCTTTCTGAATCAAAGCAGCTGAGAAAGAAGGCACATGGTAAGAATACACTCAGGCACCAAATATATTTTAGGCAAGTGAGGAGCAAATGTATTCAGAAGTAACCTGCCATTTAACCATTCCAGGCAGAGCTTTTGAATAATTCCAGATCATCAAAGACTGCAACCCTAGCTATATATGCATGGCACACCAGGCAATACCAAGGCTAGGGAAATGTCAAGACTTAGGTAGTAAGTAGATAAACAGAATATGTCAATATGGGCATCTACATCTACCCTTGGCATTTATAATGAAAAACATGGCAATGTATAAGACAAAAGTACAAATGTGGCAATGAAATGATAAGTGATGGGAGAGAAAGAGCTGCATGAATTATTAATATTCTTTGGGCATGGTAGAACTGGCTTCCAAATTTTTCTTTAATTCACTTTTCTCCTAGCATATTAAATAATTCAAAAACACAGATATTATGATCTTAAGTTTACAGCTTGCCATATTTCCTAGAAAATAAACAATAATCAACATATTTCATAGTTGTCCACCCCTACCCCCTTCTCTTCAAGAAACTTTATACTTTGAAATGTAGACACATAAACTACTTTTGGATCAGGGCTCACAAATATGTTTCCAAAGGAATAATACGTTCAGGTTAGTCTGGTATATACCAGATGTAAGAAAAAGCAAATTCACAACCAGAAGTATCAGTATTCAACAGAAAAATATATTTTTAATTAAATCTCATTCTTCCTCTCATTACAGATACAGAATCTAAGAAAACCAATCACAGGTATAATTTTTTGACTTTTACCTGAAAAAGAAAAATTCAATTTGACTCATGAATCTAGGTTTCCTATATTCATAAGGTTACAAAGATAATAAGATGGTCATTTATAAACTGGCTTCTCTGAGTGGGCCTCCTACCATATGCTGATATTCAACAAAAAGCATCTGTATGAAAAGACCAGAAAATTGCAAATGTAGAACTTACAAGGTAAACTAGGCAGAAAAAGGCTGCAAAGCCCAGGTCTCCATCAGACGCTTAACATGTTAAGCCTCAATTACCAAAAACTTTAAGAATTCTCAGTAAGCATAACTAGTGAGTCTTCACTTTTCAAACCATTCTAAATGCAAAGTGAGCACATTACCTGCACATTGAAATAATTTATGTGTTCTTTTCTCAGATATTAGAACATGCATGAGAGTATTAAAAACAAACTACAAATCCCCCCTCTCTCTAGAAGTCTTAAGAGTCTAAAGTTTGCGTTGTATTTATCTTTTCCTATGCACGCCTACAAGGATTTGGTCAGACTTATAAAAGTTATTAAGAAAAGTCCTGCAGGAAGAAATAGATCGAGGATTCAGATCACCCATGCCTAACCTTTTCAGGGCACCATGATCTCTCCCCTTGTGCTATATGTCAGAGATGTAGTGAAAGCCAAGTTTTAATTTAGAATTTAATAAAAATTGATTAAGAATCATGGAGCACAAACAAAGCTGCTCCATAAATCTTTCAGCCCTTTTTGTGCTAGGAAGAAAGCAAGCACTGTCTGCTGAAGCAGATGACAGATGCTGGCTTAAAGATAAGTATTATTTATACTTCTGTACCAGATTTCTTCTTATGCATATCTTATCATGCATGGGTATATGATCAACAAAGCAATTTTGTATCAGTCTGAGACGTTCGAGTGTACCCTGGCTCCATGGGAATGCGTTAAAGAGTTCAGGCCTAGGGTTCAATTAAACCAAGGTGGAGAGGGAAGAAAGTTTTGAAAGAAAACCAAATATCAAGATGGTTGTTATTTGAAATGTTCTTTCACACACAGGCTAATGAATATATATGCACTGAAAATAACTTTGTTCTGAACATATGCCTATGCATTTTAAATAAACGATGCATGTTGGAAAGATAAGAGGGTTTACCAAATCTAACCACATCAAGTTATCTCTATATTAAACTGCAGTTACTTGCACAGTATGTTGGTAAGAAGACAGCACCTTGAAAGAAATCCAGTACTTACATAAAGAGATCACGGATTTAACCAAGTTTGCGAATATTTTAGTCATCAAGTCTACAGTTTAAAAACTTAAATCTCATTCTTTCTCTCTATATAGACACAGAAACTATGAAAACCAATCACATGATGAAAATTCCAAGAGGTTTTCTGACTTCTAACAGAGTGAGGATAGCCAATGATTGGAAAGAGGAGGAGAAACTAGTTACCTTACCTTTTTAAAAAAAGATCATATTCTGCATTATAAGATGCTTGAAAGTGCAGAATCTGGCATGTGACTCCAAAACAAATGCAACTCAGAAAGAGAAGCCACCAGGTGGATAAAAAACAGCAATCACAGCTGTCTTGACCTTCCTTCTCTACCCCAATTCCTGATCCCCCTTCCAGGATCTAGATCAAGGGTAGGCTTTCATTTTGTTGGTGTTTTTTTTTTTTTTTTGAGGGAAGATAAAACTGGACATAAATGAGTCTTCAAGTGCAGCCAGAAAATCAATCTATGGTTAGATTCACCTAATTAAGGTTCAAAAGTCAAACAAATTAACAAACTTGTGTTCATTCATTTCTTTATATGGTATCGTATTGTCCTTCATTTCCCTTACCATATTCCTTCTTAACAGTTCTTTCTGAGAAATCTCAACCTCACCTCAGATGGCCTGAAAGCTGGAGATACTCACCCCCTCAAAGGCCAGGAAACCACAAGTGCTAAGGCTCGGGTGAGAGTAATTGTCTGGGTGAGCCCAGAACAGAATCCTTGCGGCTGAAAGGTGTCCTGCACAAGGACTAGATGAAGCCTCGGCTACAGCTGCAAACATACACCAGTGCTTTAACCTGACACCAACAGCAAAATTAAACTGTCTGGTTTCTTAGAAATTACTGTATAGATATCTCTTGAGAATTAGCAATGCACTAAAATAGGATACACAAACCAGTACTTTTATGTGGTAATACTAATCTATCACATGCAATAATTTTTCTTTCCTGAATTATATATGAAAATACATCAATAAGAGTGTAGCAATTATGAGCCAATATTTTCAGGAATTACTACTGTGTACGTGTCTTAAGCATACAATGCTACATGAAATCACTAAACCACAGAACTGCTAAAAATATCCAGGTTTCTCTTTCCAATTAAATAATTTCCTTTACTATACAAAAAGTCAGGTTGTAGGGGAAATGGTAGATAAGGGTTATTTTTAAATGACCTTACAACAGAAAACAAAGTTAAAATATATACCACATATGTTTAACTGCATCACTTCGTTGTACACCTGAAACTAACACAACATTGTAAATCAATTATACTTCAAAATATGTACGTGTGTGTAGATGTATATGTGTGTGTGTGTATATATATATATATATATATATATATATATATACCATATACTAGTGCAAGTGGATGGATATATTTTCAATCAGCTAATTTAAATGATAGAAGTTCAAAAAAATGTAAATCATCCACTTATCCTCTCACCCAAGTAAGAGAGAAAGAATCACATGTCTTTTGAGTTAACGGGGATGACTACAGTTAAGTTTCTTTGTTTGTTTGTTTTTGTTTTTGTTTTAACATCTTTATTGGAGTATAATTCCTTTACAATGGTGTGTTAGTTTCTGCTTTATAACAACGTGAATCCGTTATACATATACATATGTTCCCATATCTCTTCCCTCTTGCGTCTCCCTCCCTCCCACCCTCTCTAGGTGGTCACAAAGCACTGAGCTGATCTCCCTGTGCTATGCGGCTGCTTCCCACTAGCTAGCTATTTTACGTTTGGTAGTGTATATATGTCCATGCCACTCTCTCACTTTGTCACAGCTTACCCTTCCCCCTCCCCGTATCCTCAAGTCCACTCTCTAGTAGGTCTATGTCATTATTCCCGTCTTGCCCCTAGGTTCTTCATGACCTTTTTTTTTTTTTTCTTAGATTCCATATACAGTTAAGTTTTGCAAAAAACTTTAATCTCTATACTATCCCGCAGAATTCCTCCCTCCAAAAAGTAAAATAAAATAACTGCTTAGTATGCTTTGCAGTATTTGTAAGTTCGCAAAGCATGCCCAGTTCCAATACTCAGCTGTTTGGCCTTGGATAAATTATCCAACCTCTCAGTCTGAATTTGCAAGTCTGCTTAAGGATAACAGGCTTAAGGTTTGAATTAAATGAGATGTAGGAAAAGCATTTAGCAAAATACCTGGAACATAGCAAGCACTGAGAAAACAGTAAGTACTCTTATTATTATTCTTGCTGCTATTGTTCTTCTTACTACTAAAGAATTCATGATAAAACTCACTGGCCAGACAGGTCTAGCATGTGCCCCTTTTCTCATCTCTTTGATTCTATGACATTGAGCTGTCCTGATTCTCCTCCTACTTCTGGGACTTCTCACTTCCATTCTCCTTTGTTAATCCCAGTGCGTCTACCATTTCCTTAAAAGTCAGCATTCCCCAAAGCTACATTCTTGGCCCACTTTCTTACCTCTGCAGTGGCAATCAAACCCTTGGCTTCAAAGGTCTGAGATAACAACAAAGCTGTATTTTCATTTGTCTACCAGACATCACCACTTGGAATATTCCTAAGTAACCAAAAAACCAAACTCATTCTCTCACCTCCAAATTTTGCATCTTTCATGCTCCTTGTCTCTGTTGAGGGAACTGACATTTACCAAGATGACCAAGCTAGAAACCTCAGTCATCCCCAATTCCTCCTCCTATACCCATAGCATGTCCCCCCTTTCTATTCCTACCAATGCAGCCTTTTCCTTGCTTCTCTCCTGATTTTCACAGTAGCCCTAGTGCAGCTTGGTTGTTGTGTTCAACAAATATGAATAGAGCACCAACGATGTGCCAAGCACTGTCCACTCTGAATGCAAAATAGAACAGAACAAAACAAAACAAGCCCTTCTCTCAAGGTTCTTTGTGTCAAGTAGTGGGAGAGATTTGTAAACACATAATTATACTATGATGTTATACAAGCAATAATAGACCCACGTAAACTACAGAAGGAGGGCACAAGAGGGAGAGACTATTCTATTTGGATAGGTCAGGAACACCTTTAATGTGGACACTGCTCCAGAACAATGTTTTGAGGGTGAATGGGAGTTTGGTGGGTACACAAATAGAGGGAAAGGCATTCTACGTGGCAGGAACAGCATGTGCTAGACCTCCAACTTTAGGCTCTCTAGCCTCCCAATCAACCTGTATATTTTAAAACTGTGCCTGGCCAAAGCCCAGGTCTAACTATGATACTTCCCCTTTTCCATAAGACCTTCCAGGGCTTTCCACTGTTTCTAGAATAAAATCCAGATGGCCAGGTAACTGAGGGACTCCAAATTCTGACTCAGTTAGCTGGGAGACAGCTTCCACTGGTCTCCATACCCCCTTCCTTGGGTACAGCAGGTTTTGTCATATAGGACTGTGTCCCAGCCATCAGATAGCCTCTCTGCCCTATATCTTGTGAAATCCCATTTATCCTGTGATACCAAGATTCACTTTTCTGAAGCCTTCCCTGCCCAGCTGACCCTGGATTATTTCTTCCTCTGAGTTTTCAGACCCTTTGTTAATACCTCTATTTCTATACATCTCACATCTGGATTTGTAGAGTGAATACCCACATGTTTGTCACATCATTTTCTAAAATCTGTTGCTCTAACTGGGAACTTCAATGAGTAATTGAAAATCACTTTACCCAAAATTAATAAATAAGTATCAGGAAATACCCTAGGGACTTCCCTGGCAGTCCAGTGGTTAAGACTCCATGCTTCCACTGTAGGGGGCCCTGCATGCTGCACGGCGTGGCCAAAGAAAAAGAAAAAAAAAAAAAAAAACCGAAATATCCCATACCAAGCCCTCTTATTCAGTGCCGTTAACAGACGTAAAGGGTTAGAGGGACACAGCAATG
Organism: Physeter macrocephalus; assembly: GCF_002837175.3. NCBI lineage: Eukaryota > Metazoa > Chordata > Mammalia > Artiodactyla > Physeteridae > Physeter > Physeter macrocephalus. Next base: position 56,731,666 of record NC_041222.1, read on the forward strand.
CAGATGTGTGGTTCATATAAAACCACGAATATCCTACTGCCGTGGACTGAACTGGGTCTCCCCCAAATTCATATGTTAAAGCCCTAAACTCTGACGTGGCTGTATATCAAGACAGGGCCTTTATGGAGGTAATTAAGGTTAAATGGCATCATACGGGTGGGGCCCTGATATGATAGGATTAGTGTCCTTGTAAGAGGAGACCCTAGAGAGCTAGCTCTCACCCTCTGACACATAAGGGCACAGCAAGAAGGTGGCCACCTGCAAGCCAGGTAGAGAGCTCTCACCAGAACCCGACCATACAGACACCCTGATCTCTGACTTCCAGTCTCCAGAACTGTTGAGAAAATAAATATCTGTTGTTTAAGCCACTCAAGCTCTGGTATTTTGTTATGGCAGCAGGACCTAAGACACATACCCTAGTCAAAAGAACTTGAGCAATCCAGGATTAAATGGTGGGACTGATTTTTTCAAATGTCTGGTGTGATGTTCAGTATGTATAACTTTTCAAGCAGATGGATTAATCTCCCAACAGTAACAGTTTTGTCACCAATTTACAGACAGAGAAGACTAAGGGTGTGAGGCCTTCCATGAGTCATCCAATAATCCAGCGAGAGCCGGTGCCCATACTGGAACAGAATTCTAAAGTCCTGGCTTTCAAAACCTTGTCCTGGAAGGGAAGCCTACTCTACGTCCACAGAAAAATGTGCCAGTAATCTAGGCATAAGTGGCACGGCTCTGCACTGCCTCAGGCCTGGAGGGCTACCTGACACGGCCTGGGCACTGTTGCAGGGCAACACGACAATCATGGATCTGATGCCTCCAAAGCATGGGCTCTGGAGTAGGAAAGCTGGGGGCTGAAGCCTGCCTCCACCACTGACTAGCTGTTTAGCTTCAAACCAGTTATACAATCTCACTAGATGTCAGTTTCCTAGTTTATTAAAGGAGGATTTTAATACTTACCTTGTAGGGTTATTGTGAATATCAGAAGTAAGACACAGAAGGATATAGCCCGCTGCCTGACATACAGTCAAGACATTACTTAGCAGGTACCAAGCCTCGATGTGACCTCATCAACAATTTCACTCCCACCTAAACTAAAAGCAAGAATAGGTGATTTACCTCTTCTTATCTATAGTGGGATTTCTGCCTATTTGTTTGTTTGGTTTGGGTGTTGACTGTACACCATTTACTACTTCCTGGTAGTAATGTCAATAATTTTCCTCCGGGGGCCACCCACCACCCCCCAGTCTGAGATCATGTCCCTTAGGTGTCCTGCCTTCATCCCCCTAGCTCCAAGAGCAGGCAGGCGAGTGGGCCTTGCCAATGACAATGCTGTACCAATTCAGTGACTGGCTCAGGGGGCTGGATGAGAGCCAGCCCAGGAACTTTTGCTGGAACTGTTGAGAAGGGATCACTTTCCTTCCCACTGGAGGTGCTCAGCTGATGGAAGGTAAACGTGCAGCTCTCCACCATGAAGGGGGAGCCTGCCCAAGAAGCAAGGTAACCAAGACAAGAGCGTCGGAAGGGAGTCAGAGAACCTTCCTTGTTACATCATCAGAGGACTTGAATCAAGCTACACCTGAGGATGCACTGAACTTTTCAGTTAACATCAGGCAGTAACTTCCCTCTCTTGCTTCAGTCTGTATGAATTCAGTTCCTGACACTTACAATTAATATACAACCTGAACGCCAGCAAGAATCTGACACTTTTCAGTGACCAAAAGGACCCCTGGAAGTAAACAGAGAGAAAAGTTAGGAAAGAGAGACAAAGCTACAGGCAGCATTTTTCAGGGAATGTCAATGGGTTATTACATACCTAAAAATGTTAGTTAAATTAGTGGATGAAACTATGGGAATGTCCATGTTAGTGTCAAGACAGCCTGAGACATTGGTTAACTTCTCATAACGTTTCAGTAGACAGGTTCTGGAAACCATGGGTATGCACTAAACTAGGCTGTCAGTGGCATTTTAATGACAGGGGAAAAAACCCATAGGATATCTTTAATTTAGTTCACTGAACTGTAGCATTAATAATAATAGATAATTTTGTTAAATTCTCACTGTGTCAAACAAATGTTTCAAATTTAGTATTTCCAATCACATATAATATCTACTCTGGGGAGTAGATATTATTATCCTCACTTTACGGATAAGGAAATTTAAGACTCAAAGAGCTTAAGTCTACTGATCAAGTTGAAATAATAAGTTGTGGAGCTGAGATTCAACCTCAGATCTAACTTCTTGATTTTCTTAAGTACTACCAAGAAATGGTATTACCCAGAAATTTCATTGGTATACAATAAGATCCCCTTGCTTTATGTCGTTCTGCCTTCCATCATTTGCCTCTTCAACAAACTATTGACTGTAATTCTTCATTCTGTGTTTAGTTTTGTGATCATCCGATTAGAGACATCTTTGTCTCCCACTAGACTAGCAACTCCCTGAGTGCTGGGCAAGCACTGCTTTTGCTCTTCACTGTGTATTGCCTGGTGAAAGCAGATGCTAAGGTAAGTAATGCTTAAAAAACAAAGGAGAGGGAAAAGAGAGGGAGGTGGGAGAAGAAAGGAAGGAGGAAGGGTAACCTACATCTCTGGACCACTCCTTCACCACCCCCAAGTCCATTCTTGGGATAAATGAGGGCCTGGCAACAGTGGTGATTCTGTCCCCACGCAAAGGGCTAGACAGACGCATCCCTGGACCATGAAGGAAAAGCATCAGGAATGTCAAAGTCGTGTGGGTATTTCCACTGGCTCACCCCCCCAAACCACACCCGGTAGGAACAAACGCACTCAAACGTGTCACCTATTTGTAAACCCTTATTCAAAACCCCTGAGTCGCTTTCATCTTCTCTTGATAAGTCTTAGGGTGACAAGCCAAATCAAAAACTCACTAAAATGTTCCGTTAACTACGCACCTGAGAGGCTATCACGCTCAATGTTTAGCTCTGCCGTGGAGGAGGGTTCTTTTGAAGCTATGGCCTATGGAGCATTATTGTGCTGGGGGAAGGGAGACAAGAGGTGTGGGGACCAGGAAGAGTTCATTAAACAATATCTGAGCATATGTTATCTTTCCGTTCCCTTTATATAAATTCTCTGATGGACAATAATGTCCCCAGGTTGCTAATGTCACAAACCTCCTAAACATGAGAGAGGCATTGTACCATTCCTCAAGTATGGCTTTTTGGAAGAAAAGATCAGAGTGGAGTCAGAATGAAAGCCTGGACCCAAGAGGAAGAAAGAAGTCCAGAACCTCAGCTTTTGCCATTAAAACTCCCAAATGTGGACCAAGAGACACAATGTATCACTGGAACTGCACTCCCACGATGGGACCACCACTGTTGCCATCTGACTATATAAGGGAGTGTTGAAGTCCCGTCACAGAACTTTGGTGGCTAAGAGAGACTGTCACAGCTATCTGCAGAAAACGGAGTGTGCCTTAGGAAAAATACCAGTATAAAGCAAGATTAAACATACCAAATTCATCACTGGGAGCACAACATACAGAATTATTTGATCAACCTGTTTAACTCTATCAACTGTATTTTAATTTAACTTTGTGAGAAAAGGAATAGAAGATACTAACGCATCACCTTTTCCAGAGAAAGATAAGCAGATAAGCACCTTGAGAAGTAAGGTTTATCCCCAAAAAGGGGTCTCTGTGGACTAGGACACAATGACTGCAAATACGTCCTTTCTTCTAGAATACTCTGAATTATCAAGTTTTATTGGAAAGAACATGCATGGATACATCGATCATAATAAATAAATATTAAATGTTCATAGTTTTTCAAAGGCTTCTCTTAGGTAATATCTATTCCCAAGGTATGGCTGAGATGCAAATCTGACTTTTTGAATAATTTAAAATGATGGAATTTTGTTTTAAAAAAAACAAACTAGAAACTTCAAGGAAAACTCATCCACTTGGCATTCCTTTGAAACATACACATAAAGGGCTTTACAGAGCTCCTCCTTGCCTATAGGTGTTTGTTGTGCAAGACAGGAATTCTGTGTGCAAGAACTGAATGAGGAATTGGAACCTTCCCTCCAAAGTTGTACCAATTTGCTTGCCATGATATATGGACAGCAGCTAAAGAGTTAATCTTTAGCAACTCTGCTCAAAAATCCTAATGGCAGACTGCCCATCATTCTTTTAGACAGAGCTTGTCAGGAAAACTAGGGCAGCTTGTCCAGCTCAGCAGTCAACTGATTACTAGTGAACTCAATGGGGCTCCCAGCCAACCCCTGAGATTGCTGCCAGACCCTTGGGTATTCAAAGGCCGAGTTCCAATGTGGTTTACTTTGCCAGAATCACATGATGTCAGTGCTATTTTCTTCTGACCAGACTAACCAGTCATTCAGGTTCCTGCGAATGGTATCAGTGAGCGAGGCCGGCACTTCACTGGTAGAGGTCACAGAGACACGGAGGTGCTGGGCCTTGTCACCAGGGCCCAGGGGCCTCCGGAGCCTTCCGTGCAAGGGCAGCTGATCCGTTTGTCAGTCCCAGCGACCCAGATCCTGCACAGCGTCCTGTGCCCCGGAGTCCGCTCCACGACCAGGAATGACTCAGGCTCCCTGGACAGGGTACACTTAGAGCCGAAAAACAAACAGGTCCAACATTTATAAATAACCAGCTGGGTAGGAAAACAACAGAAAACAGGTCTTGGCTTTCACTCCTCTTACATTATTTGAGGTTTAATAGGCGAGCTGCACAAACTCTGTGGGATTTAGTCAGCTTTATCCACATGTGCCCACATTCCCTACATGGTAGTAAGGCATTAATTAATTTTTACATCTATCTGGAGATGTTTCAGTTGCTACAGGATTTGCAAGAGCGCATGCATCCAAGGGGTAGCCAGTTTTTAAAACTGTGGTTACCCTTATCTCTCAAAAAGAGAAACCATTTCACTCCCCAAAACACAAGGCAGAGAAATAAAAATGAGACCGACTTTTTAACCTTTCCTTCCTCTAGAAGAAAGTATAAGTGTCAGGAAGAGTAAAAGGGCTGGTATAGCCTGTGGACTTCCCTTTCAAAGTCTGGAATTTATTTCCCAATGCTTTAAGTACCTTAAACTATTTCCAGTTTTCCTTTTTACTATTTCTTTCTTAGGGCACTATGAGACCTATTTATGATGAATTCATTTTAAAAACTCATTTTCAAAGAGGTAAAGTCTTGAAAATATTTTAAAAGTTAAAAATATTACACAAAGATTTTCTATTTTATCATGATATTTAGCTTTTTCCATCCTTTCTCTTTCCTGTTGGTAAATAAAGCAGGTAAAACTGCTGAGAAAAAATATGCACTAATGTAAGAATTATGACCATTTTTAAACATCTACAATTTTTAAAACAAAACAGAAACTGCTTCAGTTTTAACATGCAAAAGAAAAATAAAGAAAGATAATAATTCCATTAACTGTACTATTAGCATTAAAGACAGTACATTTTTGATGAATGAATGAGTGAATGAATTCTCTATTATTCACTAATGGGTACATTCTTACTAAAAATTACCTTGGGGAAGCCTCTGAACAAAGTGACTGAGAAGATGATTATGAAGACAAGGTGTCTTAAGGTTTACTAATGGACCCTGCCATGTTCCTTTCTGCCACAGCTTTGTTGTGGAGGCGGGCGGCAGTGGACGGCCTATCCATCTCCTTGCAGCAAAAGACTGCACCCATGACAACCTGTATTAAATCCAGGTAAACCTTTACAATCAAACGTCAATCTGTCAAGGAAGTTGCTCAGTAAGAAAAGACTGGAGAGGGAGGGTGAGAGGGAGATGGGAAGGAAGATCCTTAGGACAGAAGGAAGGAAAAGAGACCCCCCCCAAAATTATTTTTACATCAATGCTTCATAACTTTCATTTATTCCATCCATGAAAAAAGTTTAAGGAGATTAGCAACAACTTCAAAATCAATGTGATCACCACTTATTCAATCAAAATCAGGTGCTATAGTTATCTTTCCCTGATGGTTATAGCTCATCTTTGACTATTCAACTTGTCTTTTGTCCTGGTCTTTCATTTCCTTCTCAGATGCATCATCATAGTATACCTCTAACATAACATCTTTAATGAACTAACAAATATTTGAAAGAGAGAAGCTTGCTAGATACAAGTTCTTTGGTGCAAAGGGACTAAGCAGTCACCACCAATTAGATTATAGCTGGATAATTTGACAGTTCTCAAGATGACTGTTTCAAGGAACGCTGGAAATGTACAAAGAGAGAACAGCCTGTATGTGTGTCGTGTGTGCTTTTCTCTGACTAGGACAATACGCCCCAAAAAATCCCAGAAGGAAAACAGAAAGGGAAATTCTGATCCTTTTGACAGTGAAGAAATAACACACAAATAAAATGTTTTAAGTCAAGTTGTCTGAAATTCACTCTTGAGAATTAGTAATATCCTGGGAGCTGCCTCCAGATATCTTTGAGGAGTTAGTACAGTAAGTACATATAGCTCAGGCCAAAGTTCAAAGCTCCCCATGAGGTAACCACACTGTATTTTTTCCCATATGGCCCCTGCTGCTCCATGCGTAAGTTCTGTATTCCAGCCACACTGCATAACTGCTCCTGCATTTTCCTGCCCTTTGACTTTTCCTCATGCTGTTCACCTGGTCTAAATGCTGCCCACACACTTGACAAAACCCACGTCTTGAGATCAATTAAAAGTACCACCTCTCTGGGTGTGGAGAAAAGGGAACCCTCCTATACTGTTGGTGGGAATGTAAATTGGTGCAGCCACTACGGAAAACAGAATGGAGGTTCCTTAAAAAACGAGAGTTACCATATGATCCAGCATTCCCACTCCTGGGCATATATCTGGAGAAAACTCTAATTCGAAAAGACACACGCACCCCAATGTTCGTAACAGCATTATTTATAATAGCCAAGACACAGAAGCAACCTAAATGTCCATCGACAGATGAATGGATGAAGAAGATGTGGTATGGATATATACAATGGAATACTACTCAGCCATAAAAAAAAATGGCATAATGCCATTTGCAGCAACATGGATGGACCTAGAGATTATCATACTAGGTGAAGTAAGTCAGACAGAGAAAGACAAATATCATATGATATCACTTACATATAGAATCTAAAAAAATGATACAAATGAACTTATTTACAAAACAGAAACAGACTCACAGACATAGAAAACAAATTTATGGTTACCAAAGGGGAAAGGGATGAGGGAGTGATAAATTAGGAGTTTGGCATTAGCAGATACCAACTAATATATACAAAATAGATAAACAACACGGACCTACTATACCTCCCAGGGAACTAGATTCAATATCTTGTAATAAACTATAATGGAAAAGAAACAAAAAAACACCACCTCTCCATAAGATGTTCCCTTCTCCCCCACAACCAGCAGAGTCTCTCCACTGCATCTCAGTAGCTCCCACATTTATACTTCTCTTAAAGACCAACACGATAGGGGTTTACATTACTTGCTGATCTACCTCTTCCACCCAACACAGCATATAAGCATGGAGACGTCCACCTTCAGGGACTTGCACTCTAATAACTGCTGATTGGAAGTGAACTGATGAGGCTCATTTATTTTACTGGACTCCAGTGCATCAGTTCTCTAATAGCTGCCCAAAGGCCATCCACTTATCCAAAAGCCAACCTGCTGAAATACCAGTGTTTATAGTAACACACAGGTATCTGAGCTAGATAATTGAGTTATCAAAAGCTTATTAATGTCTCACCAAGAAAAGAATTGGAATAAGGTACGTTTTGCTTTTTTTTTTTTTTAAATGTTGTTTGGTTGGCATTCTGCGTGCATGTGTGTGTAGGTGTGTGACAGGTACATGTATACGTGTCTGTTAACAGGCAGGGGCTAGAGGGCTAAGTGATAACATCGATCTTTTACCCCTCTTCAGTGAACCTGCCTGAGACAAAAACATTAAGTTACAACCCTCAAATCATTAGCATATGAAAGGACCGACCTTGTTTCCAAATTTGAAAATGAAATAAACTTGGCTGAACCAGGAGGAGTCAACTCCTGGGTACTTTCTGTTCTGCAGCTGCAAGAGAATCTTGCCGAATGTGGTGACCATTCTGCCCCTAACAAATTAATGGCATATCCTTAGTGTAAAACCACATGGGGACTAAATCTCAATGGTAATACATACCAATGACTTGGAGCAACTAACCTTGCCTTGTCTTACTCTTCTCATGAAATGAACACGTGGGCAGTGACTGGGGTGGGGGTAGGAGGCGATAACCTTCATGTTAACCAAGCATGATCTAAACATGCAGGGCATACTGATGACCAGGCAGAAGTGGTAAGAATCTAATATAATTAATGTAGACACGGATGCGCTCTGATTTCTTTAAAATACTTCAAGGGTAGTAACAGATTAACCCTCCTAACATCCTTTAAAAGATAACAAAAATAATGATTCACTTTTACTGATGAAACAGTGGAGGGTAGAGAAGTTGCACAAGGTCACTCAAAATTAACTTCAAACAATTCAGTTCACTGATGAGTCTTGGCGTGCTTTGTAGAGCACTTAATAGATTACGAGGATGTCACACATGAGAAATGATCAAATGATGGTCTGACTGCCTTTCCAAAACCTCAAGTTCGACTGTACCCTGTTCAAGATAGCTCCAGATTCCAGGGACCCTTTAGCCTCCCACCTCCACCCCCCAGTCATGCTAATACGGAAGTAGTGAACGACACAGATTCTGGAATCAAAGTACCTCGTCTACACCCACCGCTCATCAGCTGTGTGATCTTGGAAAGTTACCTTGACATCTCTCTCATACATAAAAGGAAGGTAATAATGGTACCTGCAGCCATATGGCTGTTGTGAGAATAAAAGGAAACGTGTTATGTAGCTTCCGTTGTACCAAAAACATTCATTTTGACCTACCTTTTCCAGAAGCCTCAAACCAACAAAAATACCCATCAAACTCCAGAGAGGCTGAATCTGAGGGTAACAAAGTTCTTACTGAATTCCTGGTCTTAACGATCTGGGTTTTCATCTCCCACGAAAATGCAGTTACAGAGGGAAACAAGGTGGCAAAAAATGTATGAACCACATACTTATTGTGCATATTTAGAAATAAATACATTTCTTTCAAAATTTTAACTAGACAAGCTCCCCTCCTTAAGAAAGAAAATCTTTTCTTTAGTCCACACTCCCAATTTCATTGCTATAAATCAAGAAGAAAACATACCAGGAGAATGGGATAGAAGGAAAAGAGAAAGACTCATAGGAGGATACAGAGAAACAGAAAGAAAGAAAGAAAGGAAGATGAGTGAAATATAATATTCATATTCCTGCCTTGAGTCCACTAACTTCCAAAAAGAAAGAGTATGTGCCATACCATTAACACAGTTTAGAAGCACTAGCTTGTTTGGCAGCCACAGTTACAGAACCACGAGAATCAAGGTTACTTAACTGTCATGAGCTCATAAATTGGACCCAAGGTGACAAGAACAGTTGGGTGAGAGGGATCTGAGTTGAGGGTGACTTGCTCCAACATGGTACACATTACAGAGACCCTCTTCAAAAGCTGACGAGATAGACAGCATTCTCAGGCTAACTTCCAGACCTGCCTTCTAAAGAGAACCAGGAACTAACTAAGCTCCCACGGCTTGGTTTGACCTGGCTTTGCCTCTAGCCCAGTTCTGAGGAGATTCTGCTCTGCCTCATCAGAACTAAGCAGAGCTGAGAGCACCTAGAGGAAGAGCCCAACTCCTAACAAAGCCTCAGTCACTTGTAGGGATGAGGCAGTTTTTCCTAACGGTTTAAGCACCAAGCGCTCCAAAGCCAGACTGCCCCGGTTCAAAACCTGACTGGGACACCTACTAGTTGTTTGGCCTTGAGCAAGTCAGTTCTATACAAAGCCTCAGGTTCCTCACCTATACAATGGGAATCAATGCAAGGTTACTGGGAATAGTAAATGAGATGATACACGTGTATAACGGAGGCCAGTCCCAGAATGTCGTGGACACGAGGTGACTGCTGTGCCTTATTCCAGCTACTGCACAGCTGCAAAAGCGTGTGAGACACCGGAGGTGGCTCTCTCACAAGCTAGATATTAGACTGTGAATGCCCCAGGCCGGGAAAATCCAGCATCCCCAGTGCCTCACTCGGGGTTAAATGAACAAGGAAGAAAACCTCAAAAATCTTTCAGTCATAAAGAGATAATTCCAGGGATGACGTCTACAGAGCACCGTCTATGGTGTCTTTGTCTGAATTTATTAATACATGTAGGCAGAATTATTTGTCACAGTGTTAGAGAAAGATAAGGTTTTTTTTAAAGGGACAATGGCTTTTTTAGAGCATTATATCAGTATCTCCTATAATTAGGTTTTGTTTAATGCAACCGAGTAAACTGTCTGAAAAGTGTGGGCTTTGCCACCCCCCCTCCATTGACGTTTTTAGTGGCGCTGGCTGTTGTTGTCAAGCATCTTGAGTGCTTTTTTATTGACACAGTAAGCTGTAAAAGAACCTCTTTGATGACTCATTTTAGAATATAAATTCAATGGAAGCAAAGGTACCGCTTATCGTTACTGAGAACTTTCATTCAGATCTTCTACTTTTATAACTGCTCTGATCTAACAGGGCAATTGATTCTAACATGCAGTTTAACCAACAGGCTGGTTAACCTTGGATGCTTATTAGTAAAGCAACAATGCTTTCAGAATTATGCTGAATAATTCAGCCCTTCCAGTCAAAGAGCTTTGCTGGTAGGTGAGAACAGGATGGCGTTTAAGTATCTGAGAACATTCTACCCACCTGGGGTACATGGTCCTGTTCTGCTTCCGCCACAGAGCAAGGAGCTGGCATAAAACTAGCCCATACTTCTTGGATGAACCCTGATGAGGTCTCACAACTACATGCCTCGTGAATTCTCTTTCTGCTGCCGCTACCAGCAGTATATTTTTGAGTTGGCCCCTGGACGTCTTACAGTGGAAACCGTTCTAAATGAGAGTTTGCTGAATGTTGATGCGAACTAGGAAACTATTTTGAGCAACAGTCCCACTATTCCAGCTGTTTACTTTTCTGTTATACCTTCATTTCCTAAGTACTCTTTTGGGAAAGTTTTACACAGTGGCTTCATAAATCAGGTTAGTAAGGATGTCATTCCATTTTAAAGCACATCACATGGAAACATTATAACAATAATAGACACACATGCACCTGTCTATGTGCACATTCACACACACACTTGCTACACTTGAAATTGAACCCCAGGACTAACAAACATACCATACCTAGCTCTTTTTACGACACCCTCTTTCTAGGATCTGCTTTCATTCAGGGGCTGCTACAGAATACCAGTGCTTCCCCAAACCAAGTTCTAAGGTGCATGAACTATTCATAAAAGTTCTATAAGGAGAGAGGGACAATTCTATAACCAAATTGGTCATTTTGCTGAGGACAAATTCGAACCACAGGCACGCAAGACTGAAGAGAATCAATTAGGTATTGTATGAACCCGGCCAACAATTCAACAGCCATATCTCAGAGTGATTTTGTTGTTCTCTCTCTATTCATTGTTACACAGAAAGCTCATGAAGTTATAACATTGTTTCTTTGTTTAAAAAATAAAAGGCCACTGAAAGAAAAGCCAATTACTTGTGATGGTAATAGAAGTGAAGAGAAAGTGAAAAGGCCTACAGAAGTGGTGCTTCTTGCCCAAATACAGATACCTGGGGAAGAAATTATATTCCACAGAGCTACCTGTAAGTTTAGAAACTCATGATCATCCTTGGAAAAATCTCTCATAAATGTCAAGGGTCTATTATATATCAAAATGGTCTAAGTGTTTAGGCATCATGGAAATAAACTGGACATAACTGTAGATGGCCCTGAACAAAATCCTATCTTACATATGATGGAGGAGAAATTTCTCACACAAGTGGGGGTCCATTGGCTTAGGCTCTAGAAAAAGGGGCCCAGGGGTACTGTGATATATTATGGTTGGAAGGGTCTTCTGTCTGAATGGTATTGATGGAAATCAGGTATTTTGAATTTGAGAACTGAGCATCCAATATCACCTCCAGATAGGTTCACACTGGTTCGAGTTTAGCTTTTGTAGAACAGCTCTGATGGCAGTTTAAAGTAGGAGGCTCCAAGGGAGTGCTCTCATGAACAAGGGCAGGACTGAACTGCTGGATCCTGAGAGGACCCACAAGACACAGGGGTACGGAGCACAGGTAGGAGGAGTCAAAGTGCACTGACGTAAGTGAGGGCCCATGGACTTCAGAGACATGGATCCAGTTACTTCCAGGCAGTGAAAGCTAAAGGCAGTGGAGCCTGCAAGAGAGCCTTCTGGCCTCCTGCTGAACAGCTCCCCTGGGCGGCTCAGCATCCGTGTGATTGCACCCAGGGCCCAACTGAGGCCTGACTACAGATCACCCCAGACATTAAGAGACATTAAGAAATGTGTCCAAAGTCTTCCAAACAAAAATGCTTCCTTTTAAAAATCACATAACTGTCCTTTTAATCCATGTTCTTATTTAATTTATAGAGCTTTTATAAAACTCACTAATCGCTTTCTAAAAAAAAGAATTTTATTGGGCTCCTAGAAGGATGGTCTAACTTTTCCCCAAATCTCCCTAAATCTCAAGGTGCTTCAAATACTAGGGACTTTCCCCTCTTCTCTAGAGTTTTGATTTCCCGTGGAAGACAGCCATTTAGAAAAGTCACTAGCATGCAGATACATGCTGTCAAACTTTTCTGGCCGCACAGCTAAGGCCACATGCAGGTGTGTGAGTGGAGAACATCTAGTACCAAGACTACAGCTGATTTCCACCTAGCAAAATATAGACTCTTGCAAGAGAGGTCAGACCCTGCCATCTGGAAGACCAATCACAAGATTGATTGGCTTCAGACAGAGGTAACAGGTGGGTACATAGTATAGCTCCATGGGACCTGCTCTTTCTAAACTTGTGGACAATCAGTTCAGAGAGCTACGCAGATAGTGACAAAAGGGAGCCTGTATCACTGATCCCTGTTTCTCCAACACAGCACATTTTGCCCTTTTAATGGCAAGGAACACTTGGGTATACTAGACTGGTGGGATCAAGGAGAGGAAAGGAAAAAAAAAAAAAAAGCCAAGACAGCAGAACGTAAGACTAAAAAGAAAACTTGATGAAGGGGAAGAAAGAAGCAACTCAAAAGCAGCCACATCTCAAACTTTTGTTTGAAAGTAACTGTAGACCATTCATATCACATGTCAGCCCTTAATGAGGTGGTGTAGCTGACTTGGTCACATTTGTCTTTTTTCCCGTATCTACTCAGTTCACCTCCATGAATCGCACCTGCCTTCCAGAGCTCCTCCCACTTGTCGACCTCCCCAACACAGGCCACCGATCTGATGGCATATTTTAACCCTGGCTTTGATGAAGAGGGTCAGTTTGGCACACAGGTGATTTCCTTGTAGATTAAGAACATTTACTTTCTTCCGGCTGGATCCCTCCCAGAGATACCATCAAACCTCTACCTACGCAATTAGTTTTCACAGGTGGCTGTTTTGCCTCCAGTAAAACTACTTTCTTTCTCCTTCATGCAAGTCAAAGCAGAGCAAATGCACATGAAAACATTTCAGATATGAAATAAACACTTTCAAAAAGGCAACTATGATGCAACGCACCGTGCCTGACTGACCCAAGTCATAGAATGAAGTCCACACACCAGGATCAAAGTTGGGAGGAATCACTTCTGGGAGAAGGGGAGAAGGAGATTTGGAGGGGAGAGAGGGCAGGAGCAGGGGAAAGAAGGTTGGAGATAAGGAGAGGAAGTAAAGCCACAATTTATGCTCGTTCATAATCAAAAGGGGTTTTCCGAGGACTTTTCTCCTTTAGCAAACTCTTCCTGTGGGAAGTCTGTACTCACCGTACACAGAAATGAGAGGGGGGATAAAAAGATGTTCATACACGTGAACAGTAGTGGCTGAGGAGCCGGTTGTGTGTTTGTTGGTTGGTTTTGTTCCTGTTGCACCAGGACACTTTCAACATGAAACTACCAAGTTGTGAGATGTTGTTTCTCTGGTCCTTTTTCTAGGAAAAAGCTCCAATTTTTGAGGCAGCCACTTCCAAAGAAAAAAAAAAAAAATTCAATGTCGACATAAATCCCTTGAACTAAACATCTGTTTAAACTGTTTCTAGGTCAGGGGTCTAAAACTGTGAGACGCTAGGGGTGCAGACATGATTTCTTTCCCAAGGCCTCCAAGTGCTGCGGCCTGCACACATCCCACAATATTGTTTAAACATCTGGCCTGATTCCCCCAAAAGGAAAGGCCTGATAGGGTGGGTTGCTGTGGCTTTTTATTTTAACCTATAACATGATTTTGTTACTTGCGCAGCCTCTAAATAAACTACTGTTAAACAAGGTTGTTGTTGTTTTTTCCATTAATGTATTATTTAAATGTTTCAATGGCATTCTGAATGGCATAAGGGGGTTTGTTTCACAGAAGCTGCAAACTCAAGGATGATCATAAAGAAATGGTTGCCATCGGTTCTTCCCTGTGCAGGAAAACTCTTCCAGGATTTTTTCCCCCCATTACTCTCCCTCATTGCTCTGACAAAATAGAGCAGATACCCTGATTTTAACTCAATTTCTATACCTGTATTAGTATATGGAAAAAAGACTTTAAAATATTAAAACATAAACTCATTCCAAAAAGGTGGGGGGTAAAGAGAGAAGACGGATGCAGCTTCCCTTGTGGCCTGGCTCAAACTCCTGATATATATGGAATTCAGCACCGGTGACATCAAAGGGAGCTGAGTGGCCATACACAGGTTTGCCACCCAGATTCCTCATATTTACAGCTCAAATCACCCAAAGAATTTGCCTTATGTATTCGTTATGGAGAACAGTTATGGATCTCGGTGATTAAAGAGCTTAGGGAAAGCAAGAGGGAAAGTGAGCCCCAGACAAATGGAGCAGCACATTCAGTGAAAGTGAAAGTGAACGGTGCAAACTAAGCCCAAATACCAGAGTTTGTGCTCAGGCTCTGGCAGCTACTCATCCCCCAGCCCCTAGAAACTAGTATTGCTACTGTGTCATGTCTCTGCCCCTAAAACATGCTGGAGGTAAAAAGGCAATCCTAGAAAACTCCCAGTTCAGTGAGAAAGAGTGATTTTGCTGATGTAGGGCAGAACAATAGTCCATGGCTGTCAAGTATCATAAAGGGATTAGAGTTGTGTTTTGATTTATTTTAATGTACAAAGGAAGAAGGGAGACAGACTTCAGAGGGTTTGCCTCTGGCCCAGACTTCCGGCCTTAGGGAAACAAATTTTCCAGTGAACATTATAGAAATATAGAAATGCTCATTTAAAAATGACCAAAAAATTATATATATATATATATATATATATATATATACCTTTCTACTAAGACTAGATTATATGTTATATTACAAAAAGTCAAATGCTTTTTTCCTCCCTCTCTGCTACTAGGGGAGGTGGTCTATCACACACCACTGCCCAGTCAACAGCCATTCTTATATCCAGGGAAGGTTATTTCTATACTTAGGTCACTTTTTCAAAATTCAAAAGTATATGTCTAATAATAATGTTTTTAGGAATAAAGAAAGTAACTACAAGAGGTTAAATAATTATCAAATAGAGAAACCAAAGGAACCCCTATGTCTGTGTACCTAGGAGCATTTAGGTGAGAAAAAGACATTTTACGATAGTTTCTCAGGAAAGTAAAAATAATCAGCGATGAGTTTTTATGTGTCTCAGGATTATCCAGTGTATAATAAGACAAATATTTTCATTAATTATTCAAAGGCTCTGTTCTGCTATGTCTTCTGCTAAAACACTATAGAGATACTCTTTCCTGACTATGTCTTATTTTCAACAGACAGTATTTCTAGGAAATGGAGAAGAAAAGAGTTTCAAACAGTCCTGAAAATATGAATTTTTAAATTCCAATCAGAGGTTGTTAGAGCCAATAAGAAACTTGAAAGGAAATCTGGGCTATCTCCCCACCTAAGGCAAAGTCACACCTAGAGCAACCTAAGCAGATAATCATCTAATCTAATTTAAAAATAAATCAGGTTCCATAAATTCCCTCCCTAACACATTCCTGTGCCTAACACCCTTCTACTCACGAAATTCCTTTTCAAGTTATAGCCTAAGCACATTCAGTCATCATCAAGTGAATAAAAATCTTTAGTGGATAACATGAGAAACTCTGTAAGATCAGTCATAAAAATTACTGGATCAGAACTGATTTATTTCGGCTAGGTATATGTGGGCCATCACAACAAAGTCCTTTGGATCAGGATTCAGAGCAAAGGCAGATGCTTCCCACTGTGGATTGGACATTATATCATATTTGCAACTAGGAATATGTATCTATCTATCATCTATTTATCTATCTATCTATCTATCTCTATCTATCTATCAATCTACAAACCACAAATAGTACCCAGCTATGAGGGAGGTATTATGGACTTAATGTTTGTGTACACACCCTCCCTAAATTCATATGTTGAAGCCCCAAACCCCAATGTGACTATGTTTGGAGACAAGGTCTTTTTTTTTTTTTTTAAACGTCTTTATTGGAGTATAATTGCTTTACAATGGTGTGTTAGTTTCTGCTTTACAACAAAGTCAATCAGTTATACATATACGTATGTTCCCATATCTCTTCCCTCTTGGAGACAAGGTCTTTACGGAGGTAATTAAACTTAAACAAGGTCACAAGGGTGGGGCCCTGATCCAAGAGGATTAGTGTCCTTATAAGAAGAGACACCAGAGATCTTTCTTGCTCTCTCTCTGCCCTGTGAGGATACCATGAGAAAGCAGTCACCTACAAGCCATGAAAAGAGGCCTCAGAATGAAAACTAACTTGCTGACACCTTGATCTTAGACATCTTGGCCTCTAGACCTGTGAGAAATAAATGTGTGTTGCTCATTCACACACATTTGGTAATGGCAGCCAAGGTGACTGAGACAGGAGGCATATCATGAACACCCTTATGTTGATGACATGTCCCTCTCTTTAGACACTCATTTGTCTTCCCTGACATCTCTGAGACAGAATTCCTCTCACGTTTAGGATGACTCCTTCTAGTTTATTTTATTCATTTACCAAATGTGTATTGAGCACCAGCTATGTAGCAGGCATTGAGCTCCGTGCGAGATACCTTTGTGAATGAGTTTACAGGGCAGTGGGAAGAAAAAGAACGAATGAAGCAATTCTAATACTATGTGATAAGTCCTATGACACGGAAGTACAAAGTGCTGTAAGAGCCCAAAGGAGAAGCTACCATCTCAGACAAGGGGGATCGACTCACTACAGTACAAAATGTTTCAGATGGGCCCTGAAGGATGAATGAGAACTAGTCAGCAAAAAGATGGGGAATGGGGGTTTTGGTCTGATGACAGTGTACATACATCCTGTGGGCTGGGAGATGCGGGTTCCTCTCCCTTAGTCACTCACTGTAAACCTCCCTCAGGGGTCCATCTGCAGCCCTCAGACCTTCTCTAGAAACAATCTCTCCCTTAATAGATCCGTTTACTTCCAAGCCTTCAATTATATTCAAATCTGAATTCCTAACCAGAACCCTCCTCTTGTGCTCTAGCATTCTTTTTAATTGACTGATCATCATTTCAGCAGGGCAGGTCACCAATAGCTTGTCTAAAATCTAAGTCTTTACCCCTTCCTCAGATATGCTCTTCCTCTTGGATTGCCCATGTTTGCAAATAGCCCCAGGCTTCTCCCAGTGGTGTAGCCATCTTCTCCTCCTCCTCCTCCCTTACCCTCCATGTCCATCCATCACCATGCTCCCTTTCCTCAATATCTCCGGAATGTGCAGTCAGGTCGCAAGCATCAGATTTGAAGACTAACCTATACTGATTTATTATTACAAATAATGACTTGACACTTCACTTAATTGAAAGCTGCAAAAATCCAAGAATGAAAACACAAAATCCAAGAGATAAAGGCAGATAGGAAGTGGAAGTTGCTATCATAGAATCCAAACAGAGATAAACAGACAAATGAACACAAAATTTGAGCTCTGAGCTTTCTATCATACAGGGAAAAGAAGATGATGAGACTGACTACACAATTCTCATCATAGGATGAAAAGAGGCATGCCAACAAATCTGTTGCCTGGAAGGGACTTCTCAGAGACATAGAATACTAGGGTGTTGAACAAGGGAAATGGAACAACATAATAGGAAAAAGCAGGTTTTGTAAAATAAGCAAAGATCTTCTACATATGGATCTTTTACATATAAAATATTTCTTAAATATTTCATTTACAGTGAAGCCACCTGAAGTTAAATCATGATTCTGCAAATTCAGTCTACATAGGAGTACAGTGAAATGTTTCTTATAGAGAGCTCTCTAACAATCATGAAAGCCTCACCTGTCCCTGAGACCATCTCTGTAAGTGCAAATGCCTCGAAGGGATTTTTAACCAAAGCTATGTTCGTAACTCAGGTCACAAATTAGTACCAAACATACTAGGAAACTAGACTACTTCTCATCTTTTCCTATTTCATTTCCTCAGCAAGGCTTTCCCAGAGGACCTTAGCTAACAAAGACGCCCCCCACACCCCAGTTTAATCTATATACTGACATCGTATCATTCTCTTTGTTTCCTGAGAGCAGTTACCACAATCTGAAATGACTTGTTCATTAACTTGTTGATTTGGCCTGATCATTCTTCCCCAACAGAAGGTAAGCTCCCTGAGGGCAGAGCTCATGTTTGTCTTGTTCACAATTATATCCACAGCCCTTAGACGTACCACTGGTTTGTAGCAGGTGCGCAATTAAAATTTTTTAAATTACTGAAATGAATAAGGATGTAGTCTATGCCTTCTGTTTTAAATCTTTGTATGCTGTACACCGTACATATGGAAAAGACAAAGATAATATTTTATACGAAAATTTTAAAGCCTGGCTTAAAGTCTTCCCCGACTCCATTTTCTCCCTTCTCCAATCCATCTTCCATTTTGCTGTCAGAGTTGCCATCAATAAGACAATCTAATTATAACTGCTCCAAGATTTGTGAAGAGCTACCCACTGGCAACTCTTCATAGTGGCAATTGAAGCCCTCAACAACCCGAATCTTTAAGCCTAGTCTTTTACAAGTCTCTTCACTCTTCCCACACAAGCAAAATCTACTCACTGTCCCCCTGTTCATTCATGGCCCACAATCACCAACATGCCCGTACCCATCTCCAATGACTTACCTTTCCTTGCGCTAATCCCAGCATCCAGGAGCCCCGCTCCTCACATTCCTGTCTGCGGAAACTGTACTCATCTTTCTAGCTCATTTCTTAAGTCACAAGAGCCTTCTCTGGATTCTTGTGAATTACTAAATGTCCCTCCTGTCTTCTCCAATAGTACTTTTTACCTGTCTGTATGGCATTGTCCACCATCTGTTCTATACGATTTAGGTGGTTAGTTTTATGTTTGTTTCCATAACTGAACTCCCTGAGAACAAGGACCAACACTTTATTGATCTTCATAGTTCCCCAATCTTTTAGCACACTGCTAGGCATATAGTAGGCGCTCAACAAATGTTCGTTGAACTTAACATCTGCATAATTAGAACAACTCAAGAGGCATTAGTGGTGACTGCTCTGGATTTCAGTTTTACACTGTTGAAGGCCTGGGTGCAGCACCACCATTTACTAGATTAGCTGATGGATTTCAATTTTGAACAGTTGAAGGCCTAGGCACAGGGAAACCATTTACTGTATTAGAAGTGTATGAATGTCCACTTTACTAGCTTACAGTATCATATTAGTAATTGTTGCATGTAGTTCTGTTGCAGAAAAATTATTTACATTCCAGTATACAAATACGCATTTTTTTCTAACAATGACTCATGTTACAAGGTGCTCTACTATGTTAAAAACATTTTTAGAGACTTCGTCCGTAGACCGAACTTTTACTTTTTAATCTGACATCACATATAACACTACATCTTATTCCGTGCAGATTTAAAATGATTCAGGGACTTTTTCAGCCGCATTTGCTGATAAAAAGACAATTTTTTCAAATTCGGCATCAAATGTAAAACTAGTTTTTTTCCCTCTCTTTTTTAACATTACAGAATTCTGAAAACCTTATATTTGAAGCAGTTTAATAACTCTAAGCACTTGGTTGAGCACTAAAATTGTGCCACTTCTTCATTGCTTTCAGTACTGTTCCCCCACCAAGATTAAGTTTGCCAAATTACAACATCATTTCCAAAAGTACTAACAATCAACAGAGAGGGCAATGAATGAATTCGTCCATATGCATCTGTCAGGCTATTGAGCGATAAAGCATACAGGCTGAGAGAATGGTATTGAGACATATGTGTTCTTACCATCTGCACATGGTGCAGCAATGCATTTCACACATATGACACACCTGAAGCCTAATTTTGCATATGAAGAAGAAAAGCATTCATGCCAACTCTCAGCACAACTCACGTCATATCGGTTTCACAATTGGTGGCTTTACGTCACTTCATGTTCCATATGCCTGTATGTCCAAAATATTTTTCCTTGTGACAAATGATCGAGACATAGAATCAGGAATCTTTTTAAATCAGAGAGGATACTGGCTTTAATCTTATGCTAACAAAATCTCAGTCACACTAAAACAGAGTATTTGGGAACAGATTTGTTTGCCTTCTCAGAACTAGTTAATTTTTACTTTAATCATACCTCAGAAGACTAAAGAAAGGAAAGGAAATTGAACTGCATAAAAAAACAAAGTGGCAAGCTATGTATATTAATTTTACATTAGATATTTTGGAAGGGCAATTCATTATTTATACAGGTGTTACCTGACCTCTGTCCAGGGAGTTATTCATTTTAACCTATTAATAAGCACACTATAAACAACAATGAAAGTTACGTGACCTTACACAGCTGTCTCCAGCCACTGTACTTCCATCGTTAAGGAAACTGTTAGATGACCCTGTTGTCAGAACACACTAAATCTGTCTGAATAAGGGAAAACAAGACTTTTTCTCCAAAGGATAAAGCAAAAATCCTGGGCAGACTTGCTGCTCCCACTGTACAGTCACCCTTGTTATTTATCATTTATTATTTACCTATGTTTTTCGTATAAGCATTACAGGAAGCTTTTATGCTGCTTGTGGCACATAATCAGTTGCTTATTGCCAAGGGAAAGACTTTTTCCCCAGAAAGACAATCTGTGCACACACTAATTTGAAAGACAGGATAGGAGCTGCAAGTGTTTTAATAGCCCATTATCAAAAATTATCCCTTGGCTATAAAATCCCCAGACCATTGGCTTGAGATCAGCTCAAAGAAAAATGAGATTACAGAATTTAATCTAGTGAAGGGGAGTGAGAGATGAGTTTTAAAAAGGCTTAGATCACCAAAAAAAAAAAAAAGAAAAAGAAAGAAAGAAAGAAAAAAAAGACAGCAGACAGAACCGAGATCAGCTTAGATTAAACCTTCCACATGTTTACCTCATACAAATCTGACATGTTCCAAGATTGATTTTAATTTTTAAAAGTATGCTGTTACTTTGCAACATTTTAATAAAGAGTGGGGAAGGTTCAGAAAAAAATTATATGGTGAGGTGACAGGAAACAAAACAGCATTTTGTCTTAAATTTGCACAATCTAATTTATAGCAATAAAGCAGAACCTATGAGTTCTGGTAAATGTCAGGGCTGTCATGTCCATTACATATGTGGGTAGGTATGAAGCAGAGTCTCCGTAGGCCCTTCAAAAATTGCACACAGCCGCACTAATGCAAACCAGAAGTCTCAGACTGCTGGATGAACACTCGGATTCATTCCCATGTGGATATTTAGAGAGGGTGCCCTCCAACCCCACCCCATCCTCATTTATGTACATTTCAAGAGACCAACAGGAGGCCATAACCATGGAGGTAGCTCGTGAGAAGACAACTCCCACCCCAACAAAATCTGGCCCAACCCCTGTAAAGCAAGCAAGAGTCCTGTAGAACCTCCCTCTCCCCCCCTCCAACCTCTGCTCTCTTACATCTCCTCCCCCTTCTCCTCCCCCCTCCCCTCCCCGCAAGCATCTGCCTTGCCCAATCTCGCCTGGGCCAGCTCCAATAACAACATCTGCTTGGCAGCTTTTCAAGCCCACGGATAGTTATCTAACTGAGGCTTTTGTGCTGTACTGTTTATTCTATGTGAAGAAATGCCTCCTTAGTTGAAAGAGTACTTTAGAAAAACTGTGCAGCTATTAGCAAGTGAAGCACAAGGCTAATAACCCCCACCTGCTCATCAAATTAATTATGACATCTGAGTCATTATAACTCAGAAAGAAAACATGACTGCAGATTTGTCACATGTAGGAATAAACATGTATTAGGACCAGAAAAAAAAAAATCAGACCAAGAGACTCAGCTGGACAAAACACATGCTTCCACCTTGCAGAAACTGGAAATATGGATCCTATCTTCCCAAGTGAACTGATGAAAAAGGATGAGTGGTTGGCCAGACAGCCACACTCATGTTAAATGAAGCAACATGAGATAAAGTCAGGGAATATGGAACCGCAAGGAGAACACTTAAGGAGTCAATAATAATTTCTTTAAACAAACCAAAACACAATACAAAGCCATCCCACCAAAGAAACTATGCTGTTCAAAATGAATGTGACCCCCGTCACTTGGTCCATCTTAAGTATACTCGCAAGGACCCAGGAGAGAGAATTCTTTCCTCTAGGTACAGAAGGATATTTTAGCAATGCTAATAATAGTCTAGGAAGAAAATACATTCAAGATGAAAATAAAAACTTGCCATGAAGTTATTTAGCATTTCCTAGTTTTATGAGTGCATAAAACTAGCATTGTCAAAAGGCAAATTCTGTTCAGTAGCCATAAAAAATATTAAAATTTAAAGTCAGACATTTAATCTCATATCTCACAGTCAATAGTGTTTTGCTAATATTTCATAGTATTGAAAGTGGCCAGTTTTCAGTGTATTTTTTCAATAAACTTAAAACAGCTAGCAATCTCTTATTCGTTCTATATATTTCTGGCATTTGCAATGATAACATATCTTTTAAAATATCTTATCCCCAAATTTTGAATGTTTTGAATCGTGATTTAGAAGACAAGTAAATTTTAACAAAAGTAAAATTGTTTCAAATAGAACATGATTTCATAGATGATGACCCAACCAATACAGCCATGGCATATTCTTTGTCATTATTTCAAAAGAAATAAAATTCTGACAAAACATTTGCATGAAGCACAATAAAAAGCACTCCCACTTAAATACTGGCAACTATAAATGTAAAGCCTTTTCACCTTTCTGTGGTATCTTTACTACTGAAAGAACTTTTTTTATATTTTTGGAGTCCTTGTGCTGTGCCTATCAGAAAACACGAATCCTTCTTTAAAAGCATATTACTATTTTGCTAAATGATATCAGCCTACTACATTTTATAGTCTACCTCTAGGAAAGTCATCCCATTATAACAACAGTTATAACCAGTTCTGGCAAATAAAGTTCTTTTCATTCTGTTTTATAAGAAGCAAAACCCACAGAAGAGTTCATTTTAACACAGAACACATTAAATTTATAAATCCTTTGAGGTTTAATATAAAATGAAAGCAAGTCGCAGGAAGCAATACAATTCATTTTTTTCTCTCTCTCAGTAAAACAATTTTGTATCAGAGTCCAGCGCTGAGTTGATTTATGTAAATGTGTTACTTAACCTCAACTTAAGATATAAATCCAGAGCAAACATAACAATGGCAATCCTGACACTCTACTTTGCCAAATCAGAAGATTTAGTCAGCCTAGACTAAAAATGAATTAAGATTATATGGAGAGTGTCAGTCCTAAGTCAAGAAAACATGCACAGCCAGAGCAGGCCAGGGAGATCACTCATTAAGTGGTCAGCGATGCTACAGAGCAGTTGCATGTCTGGGAAAACACGTTCCCAGTTTTAAACTCCACAGCAAATCAAGGCACTCTTTTTAAATGGGTGCATTTTCCGTTTTTTTCCACATCATCAATCCTGAAGAGAACCTCGGCTCTCTGTTTATTATCCGCATAACTGTCCACATGTTGAGCTGGAATAGGACTTGCGTCCTTAAAGGTAACATGGGCCAGTGCCCCAGGTGGAGAGATGGACTCAGGGCTAGGAGGAGTTAATGCCTCCCTCCTGAAAATAATCTCCAAGTTGCTTTTTAACAACTGCTTCCCACAATTATCAAATTCCTTTACCATGACAGGTAACAGCTACATATCCCAAAGAAGTATGATTGTGGACTCTCCAGCAGCAGATTTGTCTGTGTCTCCTGAGACACACACATACACACACACACACACACACACACACACAAAGTTACAGCCATGCTGGTCAGGCATGCTGTACAGAAGTCTGTCTGGCCAGGCCTGAAAAGTCAATACATTATTTTGTGAAAAATATCCTTAGCAAGTATCAGTATTCGTTGTCGGTTGGCCTTTGCAAATTCTAAAGGCACACCAGAAAGAGGGCTACAGAAACCCCAGCAGTTCCCAGATCATACACAGTACAGGGATTCTCGTAGCCACTTAATCTCAGCACGCATCTCCACCCCTACTTCCTTCCCAATGGTATGTGGTCTTGAAAACACAAATGTTCACGTTTCCTGAAGCTAAGCTGCAAAGGAAAAGTCCCCTCCCAAGAGGCTGAGCTGTAGGCCCTTAGTGCCCCTGAAATTGTTCACTCCAGTACAACATGATGTGACACTCACCACAATTAGCCACAGGGAAACAGTCTGTTTTTCACCTCTGATGTCATATAATAGATAAATCCATGATTTGAGATTGTATCAGCGAGCCATGTTATCTACAACAAAGTATTTTAGGAAGAGTTCAAGAGGGCCACATTATTGCAAGGCTAATAACTTAAAGTGTCAAGGGGCTGGGGTTCCTCTAAATCTCATCTTGAGATACTCTTGGTTGAAGAGTAGAAAATGATAGATGCAAATGATTTTTCAGAAATTAGACATTTTCACTGGTAGTTCTTCATTCTACGTAATCCTTTCTTCTCTCATTCTCTACCCCTTCTCTGGCTGGCATTTTTCTTCCCTGTGTGCATACACACACGCGCGCACACACACATACATACATACACACACACACACACACACACACAGGAAGACAGCCATTAATATTAAGAACAGTCTTCTGTAATGTTTTTCAGAATTTCTCAGGGGCTTAGGAGGGCTGCAGCCTTGCCAAAATTACAAGCTTTCCTCTAGTCAGAAGGGATGTCTTTTCAAAGCCCAGCCCTCATTTTTCAGTCTGATGTAAGTAAATTTACCTCTGTGTGCTGAGCTGAGCAGCTTTTCTTTGTCGTTTTTGTTTTTCTAATAGCTGCTGCTCTGGCAGAGCTATTCATTTCAAAGGGAAGTTAGAAGCATTCTTCACTCTTCCCCTTTTAGATTATTTGCAGTTACTGACTCTTCTGAAATCTTAGATTGGAACAGAAACCTAAAGCATAGCACCATTTGAATGCAGCAAATCACCAGCATTCCTGGGATCACATTTCTCTAGAGCAAGTATTCAATATGAGGCATAAGAATTAAGTCTAAATAGGTTAAAATTCACAAAATAAACAGGGAGCAGTATCTGTTTTAAATAATGGTTCTCCTCTATTCTGATAGCATGTTGAAGGATAATAATCTTTTGGAAACATTGTCGGAGCACCACACAAGAGGTGGCAGAGTTATGTTTGTTTTTTAGCAAAATTAACTGGGTTTCTTGAGAAAATCAAGTCAGCTGCACAGAGACAGTTAACTTTTGGAAACACTGTTTAGGCAACCAGTAAGAGACAGTGAAGTTCTGTTTTTTAGTTGATTTATTTCAAGAAAAAGTCAAATCAACAGTCCCAGACCACTAATCTGATAAAATCTATGATAAAGACCAGTGGATGAACCATTGCTTAAAGTTCTTAATCTGTCCCTGCCTCAATCTATCCAATGGACTTTAGTTCACAGTGGTGGACAACACTGTTGGTCCTTTTGCTGAGGGTTTACATGGACTGGGCCAAGATGGCCTCCCTGAATGCACCGAGGTCTGCAAATTCTCCATCTGTGTCACATGTTTAAATGAGTAATCCAGAGTGCATTACCTTTCTGGTTACCTCATGCTAACTTCTTCTTTGTCAATCAGCATGCACCTCCTTTAATGAACACACTTGGGTTAACGATGGTTTTGGGGTCTTTGTAACTGTCAATCTCGAAGTCATAGTAAGAGATAACAGTAAAGGGATATCAGTGCCCTTGGAGTGAACAGTGACGACAACATACATGGAGCCCTGGTGGGGGGACCCTGCCAGGCCAGAAAGACTCTCATGACTACTTCCTGAGTCATCCTATTCACCAGCATTGCCTTGAAGAATAACGAACATGTATGTAAGTGAAAACCTTTTTACACACTGGGGATTAAGGCCTCAGCATCTTTATTTCCTCGTTGTGCATATTTATCTGAAAGGTCATGAGTATGGTACTCTCCTTCATTGCATGCTAAGAAACTGATGCAAAACTAAGCCTGCAGGAAAGGGGAAAGACA
This sequence comes from Physeter macrocephalus, assembly GCF_002837175.3. Taxonomy (NCBI): domain Eukaryota; kingdom Metazoa; phylum Chordata; class Mammalia; order Artiodactyla; family Physeteridae; genus Physeter; species Physeter macrocephalus. The sequence goes on from NC_041222.1 coordinate 56,758,190, forward strand.
CTACCTTCCTGGGGCAATTTTCAAATGTCACTACAAATAGATAAAGCAGTGAGAACGAACTCCTTCCCCTCCTTTCCCCATGCCCCCCCTTTCTTTTGTTTTTTACTTTTGCGTGAACTCAGTCACCTTAATCTATCTAATTCTATTACGCTTAATGAAGCCAAAAGACTAAAAGCTGTTGATGTTCAAACCCCTACCAGTATACCACAAACTTCCTTGAAACTAGGAAGAAAAAAAAAAGAACTCATACTGAGAGAAGACTCCCTCAACCGTATACAATAGCTCAACCAATTACCAATTTGCATCTGTAATGTGAGAAGGTGCTTACAAAGAATTACATGGTCAGGTACTTCATATTCATTTTTCTGTGTTTTTTAATTAAGCCCCAAAGTTCTAGATTTACCATACTCAACTTTTGAGTATGAGATGGAGAGCCCAGCATTGATATTCTTTGGACTTGAGCCATTTAAAATGTAATGGAAAAAACAGTTGGGGAAGGATCCCATACTTAAGCCCAGCTCTCGACTACCTGTTGGGTGACGACTTAATGGCTCTCAGCTGTAGAATGGGGACAATATCTACCTTACCCAATTGAGATAAATATTAAATAAGATACTGTAAATAAAAGACAAAAGTGTAAGTAATTTATAAAGTATACTTTAAGCCCTTAATAAGGAAATACATTAACATAATCCACATGCAATTACCTTCACAGCAGTATGGCTTGCAATTCAAGGGATAAAGGGAGATGAATTACTGAAAGGGATGGATCCGAGAAGGCTGAGAGGTAGTGTCCGGGGCATTATTTGTGGAGTCAGACAGGCTTCAGATTAATCCAGCCTTTTCCACCTCCTAGCTGTGTGACTTTGGGAAGCTTATTTAAAACTCTTTGGACTCTCATTTCCTCTTCTTTAAATGAGGAATAATAATGTCTATCTTGTAAAAGAAGCTGGGATGTTTAAATAAAACACTACACATAAAAGCCCCTGACTTTAAAAAATAATATTCATGCAAGGGGAAGTGGACCACACCAAAAATTTCTTATGGACTGTTTGTCTTCCACATCTGTCTTGTTAATACAACTTCATGTAGTTACCGTCTAAATATCTTCAAGTATTCTGGATTAAATTCAGATTATGTGCTTTTAAAAAGTATATCTTTTCTATATCAAGCAGAAACGTGGCAAAGGAAAAATACTTTTGTAAAAGAATAATTTATCAACTTAGGAAATTTCTTTATGGTGCTATGAAGAATTTGTTTTCTTATAATGAGTTACTATTTGTGACCCATCTGTAAAAAATAAAACCTCAAAACACATTTTAAAACAAATAGGATATTTTAACCTTCCTAAAGGATAAACCGTTTTATATGTTGTGTTTTGGGGAGCTTTTTTAAGTAATACGTTTGTACTTAACCTGAAAGGAAAACAGAAAGTAACTGGCCAATAATCAGCTATATTTTTTGCTGTCTACAATTCAGAATTTTGAAACAAAGTCCTCAAACCCCTCCCCTGAAACAAGTATAATACACATGGTTTGCTAGCATAACTTATTTTACGCATCTTTGGGCAATATGGATGTATGCGCACGCTCACACACACGTGCACACACGCAGACACACACACACTAAAATTTTTGAATCAATAAGTCATTTGGAGGAATCTCCAGAAGTGTGCCGAGGCATGTTTTTGGTGTTTTGCCAAATTATGTGCTTCTGTTTGTGGCTTTCAAATATGGATTAGACAGACGCACAAGCATGTACTGCTTGGCAAGTAGCAACAATGGTCTAGTCTGAATTTAGTAATATAAGCTTTTCATTAGTCCTCTTAGGTGAAAGAAAGAATTAACAACAACTTGTTTGAGCTCTACCTTTATATCCCTTTGTCATCCATTCTTGTTCACTTGCCATAGATTAGAAGCCAAAGGAATTTCAGATGTCCTCTGCAGATAGACCTAAAGCAAGGGCTTCAAACAGGGGTTCAAATGTCGAGTACATTTAAACTGGAACCTGAACTTTTGTTCGTTGTTAGCCTAAACCTATAACTCTGCTTTTTCAAATTCCCCACTGTACTTGAACATCCAGTGTGCCCTCTTTTTTTTTCTGACAAAGAAACAAAGATAGAAATTACCTAAAGAGATAAAAGGTCACTTGAGATTTCTGTTTCTCATGTCTTCAAATTATCATACACAAAAGTAGACTTCTACATAACAAAGAGCTCACAAAGATGTGTCTGTCTCTATGACAGTTTCTGGGAGAAGCTGTGTCCTTAATGCCCTGTTTACACCACAGTCACTCCAAACTTCAGAGGTCAGCTTCTCAAGACGATGGACTTCGGTGCTAAATTCAGAAACCTTTCCAAAGCAAAGTGAATCCCAAATTCTGTCACAACCATCCTCATGACAGTATGTCTTTCTAACCAGGACCAATAATCATTATGATCGTCGGTCCTTCTCCAGATCACCTCAGAGAACACCAAGGGACGTTCAATTGATTTGTAGTATTTGACGTTTTCTTCTGTTTGTGCGTTAAGAATAATCCTGATATCTAATAGAAAAGTTCACAGGAACCAAGAGGTAAAAAAGATTAAATGCTGACAGTGTCCCACTGTTAACTGAGTCCCCTGTGTGAAGCTACAGAAAGATTAGTTTATACAGCTGCTGCTATTTGTCATGACACTGCTAACAAGAAAAACATGTTCAATCGAAGTCTTACTTGGGACCTCCAAACCTGGACAGTTCAAAGGTCTGAAACATATGTGGAAATCAACAAACAACACTATGGAGAAGGAAGACCAGTGTAACCCCTCTGGTTGTCTCAGAGGCCAAGGAAAGAAAAGATGTGAGCCTCTGTGTGAGCACAGCCTAGAACATTCAGATTTGGGGTTTAGAGAACAAAACATGTAAAACAAAGGTGAGCTGGGGATTGGGGCAGGACCCTGTAAGGAGCAGTACTAAGGTGTAATGTTGGGACTGCGCAGTAGGGAATTTCGACCTTTAACCTCAGCGTGATTCATAAATGGTGACTTTCTCTGGAGAAGGTGAAAAACTAGGACTCAGAGAAAATATCTCCAGTCAGGGAATGAGACGAAAACCATGTCCTGTGTCCCTTACATTTTCCAGCAGTAGAAGTCTGCTCTGCCTATCAACTATAGGCACACTGAGGAAAAAAAATGTGTTAATCAACTTTAGATTTTCAGTAAAACATCTAAGAGAGGCTAAAAATCCAAAATAGGCTCGATACAAAAATATTATCAGTAATATGTATTAATCAAGGTGTCAAGAATAAGTCAAAGTTCATAGTCTCAGGAACTTTTCATTTTAGTGCAGAAAGAGAGGGTAGGCAAAAATTATATATACATCTATATATATTTACACACACACACACACACACACACACACACACACACATATATGAGGGGGGAGCACCCAATTCAGTTCACAAAGCCCTTCCATACACGTTATCAAAATTTATCCTCTGAATAACTGTTAACCCTAGCACCATTTTACAGATGGTGAAACTGAAGCTTAAGTATCAGTAACATAATGGAACCAAAAAGGGAAGCCAGGTCTCCCACCATAGCTCTTACTTCTATATTAATAGGAGAATATTATGTCTACCGATCCCCATGAATGAAAAAAGTGTATCAGGCCTGAAAACTGTGAATCCTATTTTCAATATTAATAAATATATTCTCAAAGTTGTATCCCCTTTCCATTACCTTTCACACAAACATTTTACCTAAGACTCGACTGCTAAGCTTGAGAGCATACTGAAAACCCAAAAATAGGAAAGTTGAGGCTAACAGTGATCAGACTGTTTCCATAGAAATGGCAGGTCAAAGGGCCTCAAGGACACTTGAAGGAAAGAGTTCTGAGGCAGGAGGAATTGAAATACCATACTTCAGCGAACGAAACATAAATCTAGTTTGAGGTAAGTTGCTCATCTACAGCTCAATGAACCTTAGACATTTTCCTGGATGAATATTTATGGGCCATACCATGTGTGCCTTCTAATCTGAAGTTGCTTCTTCTACACACTCCTTTCTCACTCTTCCTCTCCAGTTCATTATCCTATTAGGAGCTGGCTGAGGAGGCCATCTTGAGCCTCACGGAAGGTACAATTACCATAAAGCTCCCAACTGCAAACAATGGTCTTATAAAAATAATGCAAACTCAAGAGGTGAGAATGGAGTTAGATTCCTTTTGCATATTCTTCATCTCAAACAATCCTCCTTCTCCCACATCTTTTGTGCATTTGACTAAAGCATCAAAATACACTTTTAACATAAGTAGCAGAATTGCTTTGCCATCAGCTGAAGTGCCCGTTCCAACCCTATTAACTTGATCCAAGATGGTACTTCAAAACAACACACTTTGGAAATGACAGGTAGAATCCAGTATCCTATTTCTGAGGAAGAGAAATTAATCTTGAGTCCTGTGTATCTAGTTTAGTACAAAGTCTGCTAAAGAGGTTATTCCTATCCTGGATTAGCTTCACTAAACCAGCTTAAGATCTGATCTAAAATAATAGATTAACAAAATTGCCAATGTCCAAACCCTGATTCCACCACTTACTTGTTCTGCGACCTTGGACAGCTGATTTAACCTTTCTGTTCCTTGGTTTCCTTACAGGTACAAAGAAGATAATAACAGAGCTTGCCTCACAGGCTTGATGTAAGAAACAGTTGACTATGTGTGTGTGCATACGTGCATTAAACACATAAACCCACACACACACTCACAGACTCAAGTGTTTAAAGAGAATGCTGGTATCTACCCACTCCATCAAATCTTTACTCAGATGTTGCCTCCTCAGTAAGACCTACCCCCACCAATTTTAACAATTCAGTCTTCCCTACCCTTGTACCCCCATTTTATCGATTTTAAAACTAGATGCGAGTATTTCCCACAAGATCAATGCTCCTACGTTCAGTATTCAATTTACAATTTATAACATGCCTTAAAAAAAATGAGGCATCTCATTGGCTAGTCTCCTCCTATAGCAACCAGTTCATCAAGAATTCCATTCCTCCATGAGCCAGTGTTAGGAAAGGTAGGACCCAGAAGACAGCTCGGGGTGGGCACATAGGTGGGGTCTGTGGTTCCTTGGAGGGTGCATCTCTTGTGACCGATGGAACACTCTCCTCAGTAAATAGCAAAACAAAAACAAAGTAACTCGAGATATGGAGAAGGCCCGGAAGGGTTACAGACCCAACTGACAACAGTGGTTTCCTCAGAGGACGAACAGAAATAGACCAGGAGGAATTTTAGCTTTCTTTATTTCCGTTTTTACAACGAGAAACGATTTAAGTATCACTGTATAACTGAAAGATGATATTTAAAAGCCTGGATATAGTGCTACCCAAAGTCCTACTCTGAAATTTGTGACATAGAAAGAAGTCTGGGGCTTCCCTGGTGGCGCAGTGGCTGAGAATCCGCCTGTTGATGCAGGGGACACGGGTTTGTGCCCCGGTCCGGGAAGATCCCACATGCCACGGAGCGGCTGGGCCCGTGAGCCATGGCCGCTGAGCCTGCACATCCAGAGCCTGTGAGAGGCCCGCGTACCGCAAAAAAAAAAAAAAAAAAAAACAAAAAAAAGAAATCTGATATTTCTCGGTAAATACTGTAATAAAAGTGAGTTGCAGCACTTATGTAAGTAAAAAAAAAAAAAAGAATAGTCAAATACAGTATCAAGCCCCTGTAAGTCTTCATGGTATTCATGTAAACTCCTTATGATTTTTTGGTAAATATTCATTTATTCATTCTAACTTTTCCTCTCTGCACCTGTTTTCTCTATCCAGTACCAAAATACATGCACACAAAGCCCCAAAACTGTGCACTGTTAGGCCAAATATCTTAAATACCTACAGACTACTAAAGGAAAAGCAAATATTTTATTGTTCCACAAGCATACTGACATGCACTTAAAGTGAAACAGACAAAAAAATTTAAGGGTGCCTGAGAGTTTATTTATGTTTGAATAGAATTTTCTGCTATAATAATTCTGATGTTCATTTCATATCATAGAAGACCCACAGCTGAACACACCCATAAGTGTGTTCACTTGACCCATACGTGAATACGCACAGTTAAAAGAATGATTTTCTATAAAATTAATCTCTAGTTCTATGGTTCAACACCAAATATTCTTCAAATTTATGGTGGTTCCCCCCTTTTAATCACCTCTTCCAAACTATGGACTCAAATCAGTACTATTTCGAAAGCAAAAATTCTCTTTTGTATTTTACATCATTGAGGCCATTAAAAATATAAAAAGGTTTTCTTATAGCAATTTTTCTGGAGATTTATTAGACTGCAATACCTCACATGCAAAATAAATTAGTGATCCATAAAGTGCATTGCTTCTTCTTTGCTGCAATATGTAAGGTGAGCCAAAATGGGAAATTACATATATTTTTCTAGATAAATCCTGTCAAATAATCATGAGAACAGCAACAAAAACAAAACAACAAAAAAACAAAAACAAAAATCTGCATTGCAGTTGCTAACTTGAACCATGCCAATGAACATTCAAAAGATTAATCAAAGGCTTGACAGTTGTTAACAGTTCACCATGGTTCCCACAATTATCCAATTAAACATATAATGCAAATAGTAGAAGTCTTATGGGTTCCATAGAGCATGAATATCAGGCTGCTTCAGAAAACTATTAACTGTAATGTACTGTCTGCTGAGTCAGAAGAAAGTGAAAGGAGAACCAGTACGTTTATAGAGGAAGGCAAGCAGAAGAAAAATAAAGTGGAGAGACACGTAACTCAACCACCCTTTATGTGGTCATATAAACACAACAGACAGTGGTAAAATCTAGAAAACAAAACTTAAGTAACAATTATTGTAAAACCAAAAGAATGCAAAGCAATGATTTTACCCTATAATTCCTACTGGCTGCACGATACCCACAGCATACTTCAACCACACTTCTCTAGTTTGCTGCTACGTTAGAAACATGGATGTAATTATAGTTGTTGGCTTTTGACTCTGTCTATAAACCATGCAGAGATAAACTGCTATTAGTGAACATACCAACTCCATATAATTGTGTTTTGACATTATAGGTAAAAACAGTGAGAAGAAAAACTAACCACAGCAATTATAAACAGCATGCTCAAGGTCATGTCAGGTCACTTATGACCTTGACTAAATTGCTGTAATCCCTAAGCTGCATTTTCACACGTTCAGATGCATGCACACGCGCGCGCACACACACACACACACGCGCGCGCGCAGGTGAACATCCCATACTTGTCTTTTTTAGGGAAACAAATTAAGCGAACATAAAAACTACTAAATTATATGTTCAGAAATACCCAAAGGAATTCAAAATATGTACTGTATCGGTCAAATATCTGTACTTTTTATAAAACCATTATATTTTAAAAAGCCAAACGTACATTTTAGAAGAAACATTTTGTGGTAGGTGTTCACTCTAAAAAAATACTCTATTTTGCAGCTGTATCTACTCAGGGGAAAAGAAGAATTGAAGCAATTTGATTCAGTATCAAAACTTCTGCTACTGTATAAGTTGGGTTTAGGTTGCCTTTTTTGGAGAGTAATTTTTAAATGCTGAATCCATCTACTTACACTTATAACATTTCTGTAATGATTATCCAACTATTTACCTCATTTTATTGGCTACAGGCAGAACTATTACATCCATTTCTTTTCTTTTTGTAATTGTCAGCCTTCCCCTCCCCCAGCAAAGTGGTAGCAAAGGGCATCAAGAGGGCAATAAATATTCAATAAGCATTATTTAAGCATGATACTCGGGAATAAAATACAGTATTGTTTTCAACGACTTTTCCTCTAAAGTATAATATGGTTTGTACCATCAGCAACAACGTAAGTGTGAAAATCACAATAACGTTCGTTATATTATATGTGGTGGCCCACATTGCAGAGGTCCAATTTATAAGTGAAGTGATTAATTTTCAGAGATTATTTATAGAAGTGGCAATATATATATATAATCTTTAGTATGTGTTGATGCCATTAAACTCATCTCATCTATTTGTATATTTCTTAAAAGTATACAGAGATTTGTTTTGGGTTTTTTCCATATGCTTTTCTTATTTGATCGCCTTAATATGCTGATCAGGAATGCAAGAGGATTTGCTTTTACTACAGATCAGGAAACAGGTTCCTGAAGGTGGGCTTACTTGCCCCAAACCACAGGACAAATGAGAAGCCAGGGAGCCAGGTGTGCAGGGCTCCAGTGCCCAAATACCCAGATTCAAATCCCTGCTCTTTCTCTTACCCGCTGTTGTACAAACTCGGGTCATGGCTGAATCTCTTTCTGTCTGGGTATTTTTACTTCTAACAGGATGATGATGATGATAAGAGTGATGGCTTCCATGTCAAGTACTGGTGAGGATTAAATGAGAAACACTATGCAAAGCCTTTTAACACAGTGCCTGGCATATAGTAAGAGCTTAATAAATATTAAATGTTGTGACTTTGTTATGGTTACTGCCATCGTAGAGCCAGCTACGACAACTTTGACAGGGTTAAAAAAATAAATAAATAACCCCATAAATATCAAATCCGGAGATTAAAGTTTGGCACACATCCTAAAAGAAAACTGACATAACTAAATATCCCTGTAACTCTTGACTGGGGTGGGGAGGCTGGGGGGTTGGCAGGGCCTGGTCTTAGGGAATGAACTGCATTGGCTTTTCTTAAAGGTTTTCTAACAATATACTCATTGATTGTGTCATCCCACCATTCACTGGACACAAGTTTAAGGAATTTAGATTAAAGTGAGAAAAAACTATACAAATTAAAACTGTGGTGAAACGGCAACAGTGCACTAGTGTCTGTACCCACTTTATCTTGAAGATCAAAGTTCCCCTGTCTTAACTGCCACATTCCAGCCCAGACAGAATAGTTTCTGTGTAACTAACTGGCAAGTCTAGCATCTTGACTGAAAGTTCACAGTTAAGGGCTTTAACATAATGTCTTGGAGGACAATGGACTCCTCATTCAGGGCAAGAGCAGTCCCGATGGTGTTCAGGGCTGCACGAACTCAAGTTGATTCAGCCTGGGCCTTCACTGGTCTTTTTATAAAGTATCTCTGAAAAGAAATCAAAGGAATAGGAAGAGAAAAGTATCTACATTCATGTTTGGGGCAAATATATAAAGCCAACATGTTTAAATGTTTTGAGACAATGTCTAAGAACACCAGAGAAATTTCTGTCACTTGTTGCTCACTGAGGGACAGAACAGCAGTGTCTGAGGAACAAACCAATGCACATCTAGGCAGCTAGAAAGAAGAAATATTTACAGTGGACAGAAAAAATGTATGTAATTATTTCTTACTCTAGGCAGGAAGGACCACACTCAGGTTTGGTGACAGCTCTTTAACTGACAGGTATACATGATTATAAAATGCAACTGACATCCCTTGAAAATGAAGAAAGACCCTTTAATAAAAGAAATTGTTCTACTCGGAGATGATTAAAGAACAGGCTTTTTAAATGGAGAAGTAGTAGTAGTGAAGTTGGGAATATGAGATGTGAAGGGGACAGTCACGGGTTCAAAACTTAGCTCTCTGTCACTTACTTGCTGTCTGACTGGAGAGTTATTCAACATATTTAACCTCAACTTCTTCATTTATTAAATGATGATAAAATACCTACTTCTTTGGGTAACTATGATGATTACATTAAATAATTCATGTGATACACAGGACATTCTCAACACACTGTAGTTATTTTTGTTACTGCTACTATCAGTACCAATTATTACTACCATAATAATAAAGCAGCAATAATAAGAGGGATCCCTGTGTTTTCTGAAGAGAAAGCAGAGTCATTTCTGGATCCTTCCATCACATTATCCTTCTCAAAGTCTCACTGTCTTATCTAAAAAGGAAATGAATCCATTGAACCAAAAGGTCAATGAAACATATAGGAATAGGGGATGGAGGAGTGTTTGCTCTGCAAACCCTAGGATGATTTACAAATCTCATAACCTCTGATCTAAATAATCCACAAAGCAGGCACCAAAAATTCAAAAATAGTTTTGTCTCTGTTTAGAAAAATTCTACAAAGAAACTATAATGGAAATCAAAATACCTGTCCTTCGTTCACGTACCTATTTTCTTCAGAAAACTCTCATCACAGAAGGAACCCAGAGTAAATTTACTCAGATGTAAGCAAACGTCAATGAACCTGAGAAAAATGTCCCAGCTCTTCTAACAAATAATAATGACAGAAGAAAAAATATTCTGAGACTTGTAAAGAAAACCATTAGTTTAGCATGGCATGAGTAAAGTAGGGCGGGTTTTTATCATAAACCAATCATAAAGGCCATGATGCCTATTCTTGAAGAATTGGATTACCATGTATGGCTCTTGACTTGCTTAATCCTCTCTTTAAGGCTGTTTTATCTTCCCTATGTATCCTTTGTGGTCTACACAATAAACACATCCAATTTCAGGGTCTCATACAAAAGCACACTAGAATAAGAGGAAACAACAAATGAGAAAGACTGCTTAGCTTAGAAGAAAAGACTGGCTTGGAAATCACTATAACTTTTACTTTCTATATCAGAATTAATTATTCAGAATTGAAAGAAACAACTTACAAGTCAAAGATAAAATAAATGATCATTTCAATCCTTTTAAAAATGTGTGAATAAGTTAAAATGAGTTTATCTTTTTAACATGCAGAGATTATTCCTCACTCTATAACATTTTCTTTTATTCCTTCTGCCTTAATGTGAATAGAGTAACTTCACCGTCTAGAAGTAGGGTTAAGAAAGAGCTCCAGAGACAAACTACACGGGTTTAAACTTGCTCTGAGTCACTAAACTAGGCCACAGAGTTCTCATTTGTGAAAGGACAGTAAAGTACCTCACATGGTTAAGGAGGGAGAAACAAGTCACACAGATAAATCTCTCAAAACAATGCCTGATACACAGTAAGTGCTCACTAAGTGTTAGCTGAACAACTATATACTAAAAAGCATAGTGGAAAATCACCACAGCCTAGAAAATCCTACCTTCCTTTACTCAAACTATCTGTGGAGGCTGAAGTCGCTAGGCAAGACCTTTTCCAAGTCATTAACTCATTTAGCCCTACTAAAAGCTTTTAAGATTACTATCCCTATTTTACACAGAAGAAATGGAGCCTCGGGAACTTTAAAACACTTGCTGAGAGTCGTACAGCTAAAAATGATAAAAACAGAGTTTTAGGCTCAGTACTGCCAATTCCAAACTTATGACACTGTTTTCATGGCTCCTTCCAGCAAATTCCAACTCCCTGTGCTTCCAAGTCACTTCCTCCAAAATCACAGTCACCTCTCAGGCTGCCATGTTAGCTGCAAAATCTGCAACAGATCTGCTGACATCTGAGGAGCTGGAGAAATTACTCAGTGTACCTCCAATGCCACACTTCCATTCTTCTGTTTCTTCTATTAATTGCCATCATCATCGCGAAGCCTAACGCGTACTCACTCTTCCTCCAAGCTTCACTACTGTTCCTGATTCTCTCACCTCTGAGTGGTACTAATGCTGCTCAGAGCCCAGTGCAATGGCTAGGGCTAGGCCAGAGTGAGGAGCGAGGCCAGAGCTCAGAAAGGCAGGCATCCTGACATGTTTTCAATTTCCTGCAAGAAAAGCTACACGCTGTAAGAGGTCATAGAACATGCTTGTTATTACCATATGTACCCGACAAAACTATTTTTTGTCATACAGATGAAAAAATCATGCTTGTTCATCAAAATCATCTATTCTCATGGTCTCACTGTTTTCTCAGAAATTGTCACAAGTTTTTCTAAGTCATTTCCTTCAGATGATAATCACTAACATTACTCTTTCCACAAGTGTTGATTAAGCAGCTAATAGCAACTTTTCAGTTAAGAAAAATAATAATAAACATCGGATGATTCCTCTTAAATTGTCTTTCCCTATTGAAAAGTTAGTACAATGCTCGTCTTCTCTGTATTGAAATCCCCATACCCGGCACAGTACCTGATACACAGTGGATACTCAATGAATATTTGCTGAATGACTAAGCAACTTGTATGTAGATAGGAGAATGGCTTTAAAATGCCATCATAAAATGGCAAATTGAGGGCTTCCCTGGTGGCGCAGTGGTTGAGAGTCCGCCTGCTGATGCGTACCGCAAAAAAAAAAAAAAAAAAAAAAAAAAAAAGATCACTGCCCTCTAAGAACTTATATTCACATCTATTTGTCTGAGGAGGTGAGGAAGCATACAGGAACTCAGCATTTCACACACTGGATTCAATTCTTTCTTCAGGGGTTAAGCCTGGTAAACTTTAAGGCTTGAAAGCTAGTTTAAAGAAGTTACCTATGTTACAGCTACAGCCAAAGGATTATCAAAGTTTTCATTTAGATTTTTTTCTCTAATTTTCTATGAGGAAACATTATATTCTAGAATAGGTATCATTTACAGAGAGCAAACTATATTAGGAAAATTCAATATATAAAGCTGGGTGTTATTTTATTGTTGGGTGTGTCACTGTATCGATCCATTGCTCTTAGTAAAAAAAAGTATAAGTTTGCATCAGATCAGATATTTCAGCCTGACTATAAAACATATCTCATCACACTGAAACAATTCTTTGTTTCTAGTGAGTTGGAGAGCCACACTTGATTTTTAAAATAATAATAATAATAGTGATATAAACTGGACACGAAACTGAATTCAGCTAACTTTAGAGTATATTTTAAACAAAATATTTTTGCAGCATATTCTGCTTTCCAGATTTTTTAACTGCCTATAGAATTATCTTCTCAATTCTAAAATATCTAAAACAAATTATTAGATAAATTTAAAAGATATTAAATAAAACATTTTTAAACAATGTATACAGGATTACACTGAAATCTGAAGCTAAGCTATATATAAGAATAATGTTGTTTAATTAGAATTATTAGAATACTATTATCTACCCTAAAAAAGAGATTAATTAATCAAAGCCATTTAGTATTGAGTATTTTAGCATCTGGGTTACAACTTACTATTAGCTTTTTCCCTTACTAATAAATTATTAAAAACACCAAATCTGTTAGCCTACCAAAATAATAAAATATATAATTCTCATATAGTATATGTCATTGCCAAATAGAATTCATTTATATAAGATGCAGATTCTTGGTTATCTACCTCATTTTGGTTTTTTTTTGTTATATAACCCCTGAGAAAACTCTGCTTGAGATTCACCTCCTCTCTGTGACCTTTCCAGTGCAGTCCCACAGGGTCTCCACCCAGAGAGCTAGGCAAATCCAACTATATATAGTAGTTGGTGAGACCATTAGTTAGTTGTATACTTTTTCCACTATCTTGGTCATTTTTGTTTCTCTCACTACAGGTGACCATTATCCTCTCTTTTCTACTGATAAATTATTTGGGAAAGGTCATCTATATTTTCACTATTTTTTCCTAACCCTTTAAAATATTGAAATGCTTAGTACAGAGCTCCCACTCAATAAATGCATTTCTCAACTGTTTTTCACCGGTATATCAAGTGTTTTATATTTTCCTTGAAAGATACATTTAAATAAATCCATACGTGTCCACTTTCCCGACTATATGATATATGCAGAATCATATTAATCACACACCAAATAAAAAGAATTAATGTACCATATCTACGTACACACACACACGCACGCACACACACACACACACACACACACACACACACTCTTCAGGAAAACCTAATAATGACTGGTCAAATGAATAATAACAGGATAAAGATTATTACCGAATAACTATTGAGGAAAACTTGCCAACACCAAAATTTTTTAGGCACTTAAAATATACGTCAGTGAAATGATTTTTTTAAATTATGTAATGTATTTTTAATGAATAAGACAAAGCAGTCAAAAATTATTCTTCAGAAAATAATCTTACACAAAATACTAAGATCTCTCTTCTCAGCTTTTTGCGGGACTATAATTCAGCGCTATCAGAGACACAAAGGAGAAAAAATATATATCACCATTTGAGCCCATGAAAAGGTATGGGATTTTAAAGTCTTGGTTTCCTGCATAAAATACCAGTGCCTCAGGTATTCCCTGCTAAGCAACAGTTACAGATATGTTCTTTTTTCTTTCTGATTATGTTTATGTCTGAGATTTCCTTATAACCCAAATGAAAAGCCTTATGAAAAATGGATAATGTATACTGGATTCTAAGCAGAAATTTAAACAGGAATCCAGCATGTCTTTATGCTCCTAGGAAAGGCTATTTCCTTCAGTCACCTACAGATACTGAAATGAGCAAATCTATGATTCGCTGTGTTTCTATATCGTTCATTTCTTTATGGATCAATTTTGAGACATTACATAGAAACTAAAATATTTTAATTTTTGCTATCATAATATGTTTCTTCCTACTTTTGGCAGAATACTGTCCCTAATTTAATGCTCTGCCCCACAAAAGGGAGATCAAGTCATAGCAATAATTGCAAACATCTTACTGAGTATCTGCAATATGACAGGCATGGTGTTAAGCACCGCACAAATATTTTCTCATTTCACCCTCACAACCCACTGCACAGCTCAAAAAACTGAATCTTAGAAAATATAAGCAATTTACCTAACCACATAGTGAATAACAGTAAAACAAACATTTAAAGCCACAGCTTGATTCTAGAATATGTTCTATTGCTAACACAGATACTACACTTCATATGGTTTTATTTTACTCATTCCTGAAACTTAAAGCACATATAAGATACAGACACTTCTTATACAGTGACCAGTCACCAGCTGGGATATAAAAGAAAACAAAACAAGTCTCAGTAAACATCAGTTCTTCCCAGTTTGAGGAACTTTTAAATTACCACAGTAACAGTTGTCTGATTTGCCCCTAATGTTCTATATTCAGTTTAAGTAATTTATATTCATTCATTCCATAAATACTTATTATCTATTTTATAATGTGCTCCCACAACATTTCTACTGATTTTGCTGTCATGCACTTACATAATACCCTACTTTTACTCATCTATTTCTCCATCTACCATTGTGCCTTTAAAACATGCTTTCAAGCTTTCCTCATAAACTCTCAAACCAGAAGTTAGCTGCTAAAAGTAGCTGATATTAAACTTTTTCTAATACTGCTAATATCTCTGCTTTAAAAGTTGTTAATCTCTGCTATATTCAGGGGTGCCTTGATATACATAAGAACATTACAGGACACTCATATAATTTACAGATAAATCTTTCATGTTATAAAAGAATTCTTACCTTAGCAAAAGGATTCACTGAAAGTTTCCTTTTAAAATTGAATGCCCCTTGTGAATTTAACATGTTTTGGTTTCTAAAATTAAACTAAGAAAAAATTCTTAGAAACATCTCAAATAAAAGAAAGCATATGAATGTTTGTTTTAAACTGGAAAAAAAAGCAGTTTTTTAAACTAAGATGAGAGATATACACCACACAAAGGAAAATGGAGACATAGTAATTATCAAGCTAATCTGAAAATTGTAGACATCCAGGAAGCAGAACTTAAATCAGCTCCTCATAACCAGCTCCCATTTTTTCTTCCAATACCTGAATTTCAAAAAAAAGTTTTTCTTACAACCAGTCTCAAACATGACCTTTAATGATTACTGGAAATCTGGCAGTACATTTTTAATGGATCCTTTCTGTTTTCCAACTACGATCAAATCCATATTAGTTGACCATAACTTAAACAGTTTTTTTCACCTACTGAAAAAGATAAAGATAGTCATTCTCATGAAGACCATAGCTATAGGGTGACTTCAATAGAATATATCCTATGAAAAGCTATAAAAGAAAAAAACTGAACTCTTGAATCAATTGATTTCAATAAATTACAAATGCTAACACATATCTTTTAATCACAATTTTTCTCTTTGTACCTAAAAAAACTTGCTGCTATGTTCACAAAATAACACTTTTAATTATTTATGCTTATTTATGCTCATGTAGCAGTAAAACTAATGCAAACAACCAAAGTGGCTTTGGGCCTCTCTTAGACTCAGTACCCACAGCTGTAAAGTGAGAAGGTCTCTAGGGATTCTTCCAGCTCTAAAAATCTATGAGTTAAAGACCTCTTTCTTTAAAAAGCAAGCTTTTTATCTAGATTGAACCAAATGATTTGACTATTGGACTCTGAATTGAGCAACATGAAAGTGTTACTCAAGAGTCAAGTTACACATTTTCTATTTCTCTTTAATAAATAAAACGTATTAAAATCCCAGATTTAACAAGAGTATGCTAAACTTCATTAAATATTGCTTAATGTGAAGGGGATCTTCCCCCTGCCGGGGTAACCAGAAGCCAAATTCCTAAGATGCTGGAGCTAAGAGGGATAGTGGAAGTCTTCTGGCCAACTCTGTCACTTGACACATAAAGAAACTGAGTCACTGAGAGGCCCCAAGTCTCCCAGGTACTTGCAGGAGGGAGGGCTACCAATTTTCCTCCCTTCCGCTTCAGCATGCTGCTTCAGTCACTATGTGGCATAGAGTGAAACTCTACATCAGTAAACAAAGGAATAGAAGAAGGTAATTCCATTACCAGGTCACTAAATAATTTAGAGCCTTTTTTTTTTTTTAATGCAAAGACCTTATGTTCAGAAACTTACAGTTCAAAGTATGTTAAGTAAAACCATGTCCATATGTAGATATGTCTTCTCCCATATGCATCTTAAGAAAATAGCAAAGAAAAAAAATAATTTATCACCAGCCCCTAGGAAACAAAAACTGAAATTAAAAGAAAGAATGGAGTAAATCTAAATTGTATATTTTCATTCCTTCTAAAAGGATTAAATAACAGAATTCTAAATGGTTTGTTTGTACTTTCCATGCAATATGTAGATTAACCATGAAATTCTGTTTGGGACACTTTGACATCTGTTTTCAGTGCATTACAATGAAATCTGGGGACTTGATACATACATTTGCTGTAATAAAACTGTCACTAATCAGTGTTTTCCAAAATATTGCCCATAACTATTACTATTCAGTAGTCTCATTTGCATGATCTAATATTGTTGCTACATCATGTTTTCCCTGACAATGTGTTAGCTGGTCCCAGGCACATGTTCTAAAATGGCTGCAAACCACTCAATAATCCCAGCACTTCCATGGTACTCTGTACATATGCATGCAATCTGCCCCAGAATTGAACTAATACTACATCCTTCACAAATTTTTTTCCCTGTAACTGGAACACCCAAGGTGGAATTCACATCCCCGGGTGTGAAAAACTCAACAAAAATAAAAGAACCCACATAGAGGAGGAAATTATGCCTCATGGGGCTTCCACAACAGAAGATGTAAACACAATCCTAACTCAGAACTCTCTTTAACAAATCTGTAATAATTCTGTTTGAATAGTGACTGCCCAGTCTGTCCTTAACTTAAACCATTTCCATGAAACACAGAACAAGATTGGACCAGACTTTGAAATTGGGTCTGCTTCATTTTCTCCAGGATTAATAAATAGCTGTATCAATGCAGGGACCAAGCAAGAAACACCAGCTCACAAGGTGTTAACACACCTCCTGGATATTAGATTGAACAAATGCTTCCATTTCATACTGCATATATCTGGTGTGTCATGTGCAAATCTTGGACCTCAGGTGGAAAGTGATTCTTTTCTTTTTTTTGAGATTTTTTTTTTATGTGGACCATTTTAAAAGTCTTTATTGCATTTATAACAATATTGCTTCTGTTTTATGTTTTGGTTTTTTGGCCATGAGGCACGTGGGATCCCCGACCAGGAATCAAACCCACAACCCCTGCAATGGAAGGCGAAGTCTTAACCACTGGACCGCCAGGGAAATCCCAAAAAGTTATTCTGAGAGCCCAAAAAAAGGTCTTCACCAAAAAAACAAAAACTTATGAAAAACAATTTGTCTACCTATGCTAACTCAAAATGAATTCCATATTTTATGAGTACTTAGAATCATATTCATTTTCCTTAACAGTCCAATTTAATTTTATTTTGTCCTCCTATGAACTCATCTTAAACCTGAAATATGTTTCTCTATACACATGTTTTATATTATACAAATGTTGGATACAAAAAGCAGATTATCTATAGGCCCTAATACTGTGTTGTCAGTACTAAGAAGTCATTCCAAATGTTCCAAAAGGGATTAATGTAGTATAACAAGTCTATTTAATTATTGTAAGACCAGTGATCCTCATATTACTATAAGCAGCTTTTCCCTTATTTGGAGACTGTAAATAGAACAGATACTGTTACATGATAACTATAAGTCTTAACCAAAAATATTAATGCTTTACCATCAGGAAATTTAAAGAAATATGTTAGCTTCACCAGGAGGCTAAGAAAGGCAACCAGTATTTAAGAATCATGTATGCATCGATTTGCATACATGGTCAATGCATATTGACCATTTCAGGTCAATATCAACTTTAAATCCTAAGTGCAAACAAAGCTTTTCAAATGTATTAGAAGGACAAAATACTAAATCCTTCTGCCATCAACAGCAATCCAGTTTACACATGTCAAAAAATTTTGGATGTACTTTTTTATGTACTAAATAAAATACATGCTTCTTGATTTTGAACAGAATAGCAACTAAACACCAGGTATGTTCTCAAAAAGACATGACACAGATTATTAAAAATTATGTGCCAGAATCAAAGCAAGCTAATCAATGTTCTGATTCTACTTTCTGCACACCCTAGTTACCCTTTAACAGACAGCGAGATAACTTTTCCTATTAACTCCTGGCCAGAAACCCTAAGTATAATTATAATTAAAATGCTTCATAGAAGAATATGAAATTTTTTGCACTGCATCAGTGTGACATGTGATTTAAGATATTTCCCTAGTAGAGATTGTGGGTATGGGCTAAACTGTCCACTTTGCAAATCTGCTGTACAAAGTGAGAGGAGCAACCCACTGCCCATGGGCAAGAAGCACCATGACTGGTTCCCCAAGGAAAATCTGGCCCACAAAAGAGGCTTCAGGACCACCGGATCCAACCAACCAGAGCCACAAAACTCAAGCACTAATCCCAAATCTAATTTGGGAAGAAGAAGAAGATGTTTTAACCACTTCCCATTTGGCTTTCAGTTGTTCTTAGAAAAAGTGACATCACTTTAAGTAAGAAATATTAACTTTTTTCCTCTAAAGATTATTTAATTAATTTTCTTAACACCATAAAAAAGGACGAGTGGGAAAGACTGACTTAAAGAGGAAGAGTCCAGTGGCAATAAAGTGAAAACAATTCATGTAACTAATGAGACATTTTGAGTTTTGACCCAACTAGGGATCATTTTTAAATAAGACACTTTCAGACTTGAGTCTAAAAACCAGCAGCTTGCTCCTCTAGAACAATCCAATCCACATCATCACCACTTCTGTCCAACCAAATCTAAAACATAAGTGTAGCTCTCCCAAATGTTGGCAATTTCATTTTTTTATAACTAAAATTCCTATGTTTTCACTGGAGTACAATGAATTACAAGTACTTCCTACTACACCCTTCATTTGACACAAAGTTATTTACTCAAAGAGCCAACTAATAAAATTATTTTACTCCTTCCTTTCAGTGACTCCTAGATTGATCAAGAAATTAACTCTCTGATAAGTCTGACATAGAGGACTGCTAAAACTGTACAGTAATTCTACTTTAAGTTGATATAAAAACCATACACAACTAGGAACATGTTCCTACTAGGAAATACCTATACACATCACTGTGATCAGGACTTTCATTTTCTCTTTGGAGTGTCTTATCACCTGAGATACACATAAACTAACTGATGACCTCTTGCTGCAACACCTAATTAATCACTCATTCTCTTCACTATTGGGCATCTTCTCCGGATATCTACATGATGCCATGTTCCTTTATAAAGAGCAATAATCACTCTTATTAATAACATCATTGCTTTGACTTACATGAATTATTTCATGTAATCCTAAAACAGCCCTGTGAAGTGGGCATTCTAATCCTCATTTTACAAAACAGAAAACTAAAGAACGTGGAGCTTAAGTGACGTAGCCAAGGTCACAAAGTTGATAAAGAGAAGAACCAAGACTACGAAGACATGTCAGATTCACGCACTTATTTTTCTATGTTCTACAAAAACTAAAAGGCAGGAAGAAGGGAGATGTGCTCAGCTGTGAAGGAATCCAAAATCCAAAGCTGACAGAATATTTTAAACGGTATGTTATTTACTCCTCAATCTATGAATGAACCATCCTTCTTAAGTAATTCCTGAAAGATCTAGGCCCTACTTCTCTCTTTTGTTCTCTACCTTCACTTCTTTTCAACTCTGCAACAAACACACACACACACACACACATACATCAATTACACATGATCCAGGAACTTAGGCTCTTTAACTCAGCAGCTGCGATTTGTTTTACATCATTTCAGTGGAGGAACTGAGGCAGACTTCTGGAAGAAATCACAGACATTTTTTAAATCCTTGGGGGCTGGCCGCTGTTCCTGTATCACAGTCCCACTGCATATGACCCATTAGCCTACTAACCACATCCAAACTCGATTCTTTGTGGACTCCACCACTGAAAACACCAATGAATGAGCAGAAAGGCATGAGAGGTGTTTTCAAGTCTAGATTGGATTTTATGGACAGGAGAGAGAAACTGAGGCTATTGACTAAAATCAGACGTTTCATTTACCTTTCTTCCTTGGATCCTCAGGATGCTGGATTATCAACACAATTAATGCTGAAAAGCATTTAAATTCCTTGATCTTGTGAACATTCCTGGGGAAAAAATAGTTTAAAACAGCAACAACCAAAAAAAAAAAAAAAAAAAAAAAGAAAGAAAGAAAAAGAAAAACTCTCTCACCTGCCATTTCAGATATTTTTTAAATAGGAATAGAAAAATTGCATGCTTTTTTCCAAGGTTCCAGTGCCTGGATCACATTGTCTCTCATCTGTCAGTGTATCCACACACATGGATAAACAGTATGGGACATACAAGTAAGGAAATGCACATTCTAACTTAAACTTCCTTTTTTCCCTCTAATAATTTAAAAATAAAATGTAACAGCTTGGATTTTAAATATTTAATCTGGCAAATATAGGAAAAATCATGAACTACAATGTCATATTTGGCAAAGAAAAATTTGGTAGGATAAAAATATCTGTGTTTTAACATTTTAGAAGGCATTTCCAATATTTTAAAAATAAAACTATTTCACTGCTTCGGAAGAGAACAGAGGTAAAATTCTCTATTTTTGCATAGGAGGGTTTCATAAAGAAGGGAAAAAACAATTTTTATATTTGTTAAAATAAACATTGAATTTCACATGCTGGCAAATGTCCCCAAAGACGTAAAAGCTTCAAATTTACCAATGGTTCACTATATTTTGAAATTTAGCTATCTAAATCACAAGAATAGGTTTCCCCTAAAACTATAAGATGGACTATGTAAAGTTACAACATGACTCTCTTTTCTTAAAAATTTTGTTTTAATCCTACATGTTTAGGATACAGCTTTTTCCAATACCAGACAAGTTTAAGAGCTGAAGTTTAAAAGTCAGTCATTTTAGGACTTACGCATTGCTAATCCAAAGCATAACTAAATTTACCAGTTTCACCCTATATAGTGACAATAAAATATTTTTATTGTAGCAGCCGAAAATGTTGAAAAGTAATTATTAAGGAAACCATAAATATAAAAAGCTGAAAAGCCAACCTCAGAAGAGAGGGGAAAAGGAAATGGTGATATGAATAATCATAAAACACGGAAACTGAAAATCTAAGCAGAAGAAATCCAAATCCCTCTAAATGCCAGAATACTACCCCCCACCTCCTGGAGCAAGGAGGACTGCAAATCTGCCCCCATCACTGTCAGCAAACAAAAGAAAGTCACTTCTACGGCTAGACCATGTCAAACAGAAGACATCACTACTGCGGAGGGACGCCTGGAATCCACTGGGGTGTAAAGTCAGGGCTGGGGCTTTTTGTCAGCTATTACCATAAAAGAATAAGAGGAAACAGTGACATTACTACACAATAGAAAGGTCAAACAGCTTGCAGCCATTTCATGACCCAGACAAGTCAAGGTCAAAGGATTCAGGTAGCAAGTTAGCCAGGGCATAAGTTACAACACAAATGAATTGTTTTAACACATCAGCTTTGGTCAATTAAACCTAACAAGGCAAGTTGCATCACGTAGCAGGGTTCCTGACACTAAGGCCAGAAGCTGAGACCAACCTCATAAAACAAGGCTTTTAACATAGCATAGCAAATTTAAGGTAATCCATCCAGAAACTGCAGATGTCAGAATAATAAAATACAAGTTGTCCTAAGCAGGAACATTTTTCACACTTCAGAATTCACTAATAGAGGGGTACAGACTTCATATTGACATACTCGGGTTATTAACATGGGCACAAATGTAATCCCCTACTCACACGAATTACAAAATACACCCTATTTCAAATAACTATCTTAACATCTGTGCTTATGATCAGATTTTTGTCCTAAGCTCTACCATTCCCTGTTAACAGCAATACATTTCTCCATGTATATTTTTCAATGTGAGTTTTGAAAAATGAAGTTTTAAAAAAAATCTTCAGCTTCATGCTGCATCAGAATATGTATTAGTGTCACAATTATGAACTGATGCTTGTTAAATGCTTTTGTGTAGTTTTGTGGGAGATACATGTATTTTACAATTCAACTCAATACTATTTATTAAATTTTCTATTTTGAGACATGGAGTTGACGCTAGCCAGAATTTTAAAACTGCAATATATTTAAAGAATTTTTTCTCAAAAGCAATTCTTATTTTCTTTTTTTGCACTTGTTTAAACAAATCCCATTTTCAACTGATTTGTGCTTCATCCATAACTTCCTACATGCTCTGAACTGCCTTAAAATGGGATTCTGAAAATAAACAACCTCCAGGCAACTCTCAGCTAGTAAAATTACTTCATCCATCACCCCATATTTTCAATTATATAGTTCTTATTCAGAGTTCTTTAATTTGTCTGTGATTCATCAGTGCTGTCCTGTTTAAACTATCATCATATACAGAGAGAATATGTGTATCTAAGTGTTTTATTATAAACAATATATTTATGCACAAGAATAGTTTGCATTCCCCTCTTAGAACATTGCTTGATGCAATTTGGAGGATATTTTTTTCTTGTATGTGTGGCCTTCAATTCAGCCTCAAGGTCTTTCCACCTCATTGGTTAATTGGTGGCCATTTCTTCCAATTTTCTGAATAATATAACAACCCAAAAGCCCAAGCATTCAAGTCCCATTAGCCTCACATCCTATACCATCCAGTCTAATAGAAACTAATCCCGCAGACTCCCTCCTCCACAACATGCACTTAAAGTTTGCAAGTTCTCTGCAGTTTGGTGATTTATTCTCTATGCCAAATCCCAACAATGGAATTCAGTGAAATTAACCACATCACATAATTAGAGTTCAAGGACCCAAGAATGTATTTTAAGATGAGACGACATACCACGCTGCCACAGAAAAGTGAGCTTGAAGAGGAAGCTCCCCTCTTGCTATGCTTGGCGCTGAGGCATGCTGCTGTAATAACTCCTGTTTGCCATCACATAACCACTAGTCCTTGAGATTTCTAAAATTATTCCTCTGCCACAAGGATGGAGGGAAAAAAGGTTGTAAAACTGCTTTGAACATAACGTTGGCTGATCATTTGCTGTGTCACAGCACATACATGGACAAACTCCTCAAGTGTCACAAGTTCAACGTTCCTCAACTTCAAACTAGGAAATGCTACCTTTTCACAAACTGAAGAGACACTTCCACCTAAAACTAGTTTCAGAGCCAGGGATCACCCTTGCCTTTGCCCATCTTTTTCATATATTTAATAATTCCCTATTTTAATGAGTGCCTCTTAGGCTACTTCCACTCTCTGAAACCTTAACCTTCCAACAAAGCAATAATGATTCTTTTGATTATAAAGTCAGTTATCATGTAAGCCACTGGGATGACAGATGTGAAAACCTATTTATCTCAACTTTTATGAATTCCAGAGAATTCTGGCTCAGGCTCCTACTAGGTTCCACCCTCTTCAGGTGCTGAAATTCCAACTGGTTGGCAGGGATGGCAGGAGTAAAAGTGTCATAAAACAGTTTTTTTAAGCCCACTGGTCTAGTTTTTCAGTTCAGTCAAGCAGAATGAAAGTGTATGAGACAGACTTTACTCATTAGATATGTTGGATTGTTGTTCCAAATTATAGTGCCAAACTTAAGAGTAAAAAGTTAATGGAGGGGGCTTCCCTGGTGGCACAGTGGTTAAGAATCCGCCTGCCAATGCAGGGGACACGGGTTCGTGCCCCGGTCCGGGGAGATCCCACATGCCGCGGAGCAACTAAGCCCGTGTGCCACAACTACTGAGCCTGTGCTCTAGAGCCCGCGAGCCACAACTACTGAAGCAAGCCCACACGCCTAGAGCCCATGGTCCACAATAAGAGAAGCCGCCACAATGAGAAGCCCACACACCACAATGAAGAGTAGCCCCCGCTCGCCCCAACTAGAGAAAGCCCGCGTGCAGCAATGAAGACCCAACACAGCCAAAAATAAATAAAATAATTAATTTTTTTAAAAAGTTAATGGAGAATTAAAACTTTAATTTCCTTTTGGCAGTTTCCTTGTAAATTCCAAATTTGGGGAAAAACAAGTAATAAAAAATCCTACCAAATCTATAGTACAGCTATGTGTGGATATACCTCTTAGGTACCACTTTAGAACACAGAAACTTTAAAGAATTAAAGTAGTGGCAACAGGCCTCCTCAATGGCTCCTGCCCAGCTGAGTCTGCAGGCACACACCCTGTATCTGTCAGGGAGCACCCCTTGGGAGACCTAAGCATCATCTCCTATCATTGCACTTTTCCCCCAAAATACCATGATTCCTGAATAATGAACATCATTTTGGTCCTTCTGCATATGGAGTTATTTTCCCACACAAGAGGCATAGCGCACTAAATTTGCAAATCCAAACGTGTAATCTAGATGAATATTTTTCATTACAAAATGTGTAGTGCAGTGTATACGGTGAGAGGGTATAATGCAGAGAGTGACATCCAATGCTGTCAGCAGGACATTTTACCAACCTTTGCTGCCTCCAAAAAGTGGATCATTATATACTTTTTAAATATTTGAAAATCATAATTGATATAACAAATGATATACCTCTCTCTCCCTCTCTTCTTCTCTCTCTCTCTCTCTCGCTCTCTCTCTCTCTCTCTCTCTCTCTCCTTTCCTTCTGAAAAGTGAGATCATATTAAGAGCAATTCAAGAGCTTAGTTTGCCATATCAGAACACAGAGGCCAAGCTTTCCCAGCTGGCAACTGGGGCCTCAGAGTTTAACTCTTGAATTGTCCAGCAAAGCTATCAGGGCAGGAACATCATGGCAGAGAGGGCAAACTTCTGGCCCCTTAGGCTGTGTTTTCTTGTTATCGGTGAGAAAATTGCTACCTATCTCATCTTACAATATATGTTCCCGCAGAGGTCTCATTAAGCCTAGGAGCAAGACATGCCAGTAAGAGCCCTTCTTTATCTGGTGAATTGTGCGAGAGCCAGAATGCAAACAAGTGTGCACTAGAGTTCATAAGTTCAGTCAAGGACAGGACGCTAGATGGGAAAACTTAACAGTGTTCCCCTAAATCAAACATGCATACAAATGTCACGCTTTCTGAGCATTTCACAATGTAAGCACACCAAATCATCCTGGAGAGCAGCCTCGTTTTAACAGATTATGAAAGCTTCCTTTTCCCCATAATGGGAAATATCTGCAAATGAAGTGAAATTTATTAAAAGGTTAAAATATGCTGTCAACTTGCAAACAATTATCTACTTAAGCTTTTCATAAAAAAAATAATTGTTATCCAAAAGGATTCTAAAAGTCAGTAACTGAGGGAGGAAAACAATTCTTAGCATTTGCTTCCTCCCTAATGAGATGTGACAACCAGGAAGGATTTTATTTCAAAAACAATAATAATGATTACAACTTCCCCTGTAAACAAGTCACGTTTTTCACAATGTCGAAATGCACTTTGATCATCATATCAGTTACCAATAAAACAACAGAAGTTGCCATCCACAATTTTAAGGATTCCACAAGGCTAAAAAGAAAACTCCTCTCTCATGAGAGCCACGAGGTTCCAGGCCTCTTCAGCACTCCAAAACATGTTTAACAGGAGTGCAAAGCGCAGTCCAAAAATCAGTCAGGCTGAGTTGAAACTCGAATCTGTTAAATTCATGACAACAGTTACTCTCTCTTGAGATCTTGAAACATCTTAGTGTGTTGTGACCCATCTCTTTCTTCAAAACCCTTTCCTGCCTCAGAGAAAGCCCAGCCCCCTACCCCACACCACCCTTCAGACAGGACACAGTGTGGCCACTCAACGTCTCCATAGGCCAGACTTGCTTCTGTGCAGCCTTTTGGGTAGCACTGCTAATCCTTCTTATTAATTAAAGAGATAATGGTGGTTAACCAGAAAGCAATATGAATTCAAACCATCTAGGAAACGTCAACCAAAATTATTTCAGCCTTTTGGTTGGTCTTCCTGACATTAGGTTTCCTCATGAAGGCTTTCTCATTTCTTTTTTTTTAACGTTTACCCGGTTACACATTACTAACTAGAAAAAAAATAGGAAGGTCCTCTCAATGGATTACTGTAAAATTTGGAAGTGTGGAAACTGAAGGAAATAAAAATTGCCTATGAAATAAGCAGTGATGTGACTGAAAGCCACAGTCAGTCCTGACAAGCGCATTCCATGTCACTGCAGCCAGCTAGCCCTCCATACCCTTCCCAGAGCACACCCAGCATCCTACAGCATACTTCTGTCCCGGGAAGGTGTGCTCTGCGAAGCTTGCCTGGTTTTTGTTTTGTTTTGTTTTGCTTTGCTTTCAAGAAGGCAGTAACAAAGACAATATGGGGAATAGGTACCACCTGCCCAAGAATCACTGGACATCTTTAATATCTTGGGGAAAATGGAGGCCACTTCAGAGCTGTTTTTTCCTTTAATCTGTCACCATCTTAAAAAAAAAAAAAAAAAAAAAGAAACCTAAAAAAAAAAAAAAGATAAAAGGAAGGGTTTTCTATCAGCTAAGGTTTGCTGCAGCAAACAAGCAAGCAGCTTTCATTCAGGGATTGTCAAAAACTTTTCAGTGTGCCCACTGCAATGCGGATGCCAACCAACGAATCAAAGGCATTCAGCAACTAGACAAAGAGGGTCTGATGCCAACCTCGGTGCCACTGGCAACCATTATTGGCATCCAGCACAGTGTCTGCCTTTTTTTTCCTCCTCGCCTGGCACTTCACAAACAAAATGGCGGTTCTTGTAGCAACGAAACAGCCGAAGCGCAGCCCTCTGAATCAATACCGTCAAATGATTTTATGGATTTAAACGCAGGGACTCCCACATGATGTGTATATTTTAGGTAAAGTGGGGGGTGGTATCATTTTATAAATGACTATATTGAACATGACCCTTTCCTAAACATGGAGCAATACAAAAATGGACTAAATTGTGGTCAACCAGACTCTAGGCACAGAAGAGGCTGAATAACAAAGAGATTTAGCTTTAAAAGAAATTCTGCCTTGCGGCCATGGGATGCACAAGTCTAATGAACTATATATCAAAACTGATTTCAAAATGCATACATTCTCCCCAAAACTGTATCAGATGCAGATGTAGCACTAGAGCTTGTGTCAAAGCTCTAGTAACTCTTTCCACATTTCAAAAAAAGATGAGGCTGAGGCTGCTGGGCATGGGAAAAAAAAAAAAAAAAAGTGTGGGTTGAACCAAAAGAGAAAGAGGGAAAAAGCATAGGAAGTTGGTCAACAATGAACTTTATTATTTGTTGGTCTTTATTTCAGCCTCCAGAAGAGATGCAGTTTGTGATCTTGTATAAATAACCAAGAGGACTATTGACATTTCTAGATCTGGAAATTGTCAATATATTGTAACATCACTCCACACTGCAATGCGGATGCCAACTAACAAATCACAGGCATCCTGAGCTAAACAAAGAGGGTCTGATGCCAATCCTGGTGCCAGTGGCAACCATCTTTGGCATTCTCTCTGTTCTTTCTCATGTTTTCCTCCCAGTCGTTTAGAAGTGGGGAGAGAAAGAAAAAAGGGGGGAAAGGTAATTCCATTGCTCATTCTGTTGCAAACATTACATTTTTCTTTTCTGAGTTTTCTTTCATGTTTTTCATTATACTTTTTCACCTGACTGATAAAACATACTTAAGTGGGTTTTCATGCACTTAGAGGAGAAATAAAAAGTCACGATGGGAGATATGCAGCCCTCTGACTGACTAGACTTATACTGTAAAATTCTTTCTTTAATCAAATGCACTGCAAAATGACATAATTAACCTACATTTGACCAAAGGAAAAAGATATAAATTTTGAAAAAAGGAAAACACAAAAGCATCCTGATGTGACTTTTTCAAAGAAAGAGCCAACAGATGTTAAGAAGATATGGTGCACTCACAGGTAGCAGAAGACATAAATTAGGTGCACAGTGCAAAATAATAAAAGGTTTTTAAAAGAGAGACTAAAAACAACAACAAAATCAATGTTTTATCTGAAAATGTGGTCTGCAAGAGTTGCTTACAACTTTATGACTATCATGACCGATGGTGCAATGCAGAAGGCATGTATGCATTTTTCTTTCTTCAATCTATCTTCACAAATCCAAAGGATATGTTCTTTATTGTCAGTTCATCAACCAAGAGAGTTGGCTGCCTGCCCCAGGAGTGAATGTACATGCGTGCACACCTCAAGGACTAGCCTTCAAGCAAGTTAAAAGGCGAGCAGCAGTGAAGTGCTTGCAAACCTTCCCTCCCTGCACTAAAAAGTTACATGACCCACTTTCTACAACTTTACTTCCAGACTTGACTTTCAAGACAGAGTTACAACACACTGACAGTCAATCCAACACATATATACAGCCCACCTTAAAAATGTCACCTCCTAGACAGCTGTCAATCAAATTAAGTGTCATGTGTTAATGAGCTTTTATTTTGGGACACACAGGGGAAAAAAAAATTTTTCCCCAAATCATCATTCCTTGGATTTTAATTTTGCAGTGTATAGAAATAGTAAATGCAACCTTTCATGAAAAAAACAATATTTCCAAATGTATGATATCAAGCACCATTATTTAAAATCAAACTAGAAATTTTTAAATGACTTGTAAGCATATCTCTAAAACTATACCAAGGAAATACAAAGACAAAAGCACATAGTAAGTACCTAGATTTCTGAGTCAAAAGAGTAATTCTGATATTTTATATTTTGGGATGATGATGAAGTTCATACCATTTACTAAATTCCACACTTATATAACACATATCAGATAACCGCCTGCCACCTGGCTATCTGCAGGCCACTTTCCCTACCACCAGGCCAAGTTAGCAAATGACCCACCACCTATGGCAGATTAAACTACAGTCCACTTTTGGTAGGTTGTTTTTTAAAATGTTTTACTATGGACTGTGCTAATATAAGGACATCTATATACCAATACATTTATTTGAAGTATTTCTTTAAACCTCCTTAAAGAAAATATATTAAGAAAAATAAAAATAATAAACATGTTTCATGAACCCAGAAAACACTCAGCAAAATATATCACCTATTCCTGAATCATTCAGGGAACATTTATACCACTCTCTTTATCAAGGATTTTTTAAAATAGGTACGGTATGCGGTTTCTGCATTCTTTTTGAGATTTATTTTAATCCAGTGTAACCAGTCTACTTTCTGTTTTTGTTCTGTAAGGAGAGCTGCGACTTCCCTCCTCGATAAGTTTTATGAATTTACACTCAAGTAAACGAACAATATTAAGTGTTCCCAAGTCACTCAGGGAAAATATTATAACATAAATTATTTAGACAAGAACTATGATCCCTTTAATCTACAACGAATATTATACAATCAAAAGTAGGTGTTGATAGAAATATTTAAATTAAATAAATCTAGGTCTACGTAAGGTATACTTTCTGATACTGGCTATCTTAAGCATTCTGCAATAGGAAATGTTAATTCTATTTTTTCAAGGCAATAGCACTAGATTCGTGAACAAAGTTGATCTACCTCGTTAGTTAGGAGGTTAATACAAAGATTGTTAAAGAACGGTTTGACTATTCATAAATCAAGTTACATTTTCAAACTGGGAAAAGATGACTAGATGTAAAGAATGTAGCCGAGGACAAAAAATGAAGTGTAATAAACTACAGTTTTCGGACTATTCTGTGTCTTTGAAAAAGTGTATTATTTCAAAGACACTTGAAAACACATCTCTTTGTGGTCTTTAAATATCCATGCCTATCCAGGTAGGAAAGCTCCATGTCTATTTCCATAGCTTGTGCATGGCAATGGACAAGCAAGTGGAGGAGGGCATGCCACTCTCCCCAGAGCAGGTGAATGAGACCTAGGCGCCTCCAGGACCATCTAACCCAAGCCAGGTGTTCCTTGTGTGGGGTTTGCGGGCAGTGTGTGCCGGGCTAGAAGAAAGAACAATCTGCTCCTACCTTGCTCCTGCACGTAGTATGCCAAAAACAAATCAAGCTCCTTAACTGATACTGTGATATGATGTGGCTGGACACAAAGTGCTGGGTTTGTGCAATGTGGGGATTTCATGAGCCGCTCTCCATCGGTACTTTCCAAGGGGATGCCTTTGAACAGGATCACCATGACTAGATCCAGACGCCAGACTTTGTCTGCCTGTCGCAGGCAGTCGATTCTCCTAATCTTACCCTTCTGGTCGGGATTGGATAAGACACAGCACGGGTGCTTCTTGCCAGTCACGGTGAGCACAAAGTCCTCTCGGTACTCCTGGCGGATATCTTTGCGCAGTTTGGCCAGGAGCCTGGATGCCCACTTCTGTTTGATTTCAGGCTTTTCACTGAGAAGCTCATCTTTGACTGCTCTTTCTTCATCCTTTGACATTCGCTTCTCGTGCTTTTTAAAGTACTTGCGTTTCCGAGCCTGCAGGTTGAACCAAGTATAGGCAATTGCACGGACGTGTGGAAGTAGTGCCTCGATGAATGGGTGAAATTCATCCTGTGGAAGATGAGGAGGAAAAAGAAGACATACACAGTCAGTTTAGTTTGTTAAAGGCTCCAAAACATCAGACCACAACCCATTCCCAATTCGGTACCAAGAGTTATGCATAAAAATAACATTCTTTTCTTATTTAAAATTATCAAAATAGCAGGACCAGAAGAAGATAAAGTATGCCAAGCTGCCCCTTTTCCACCAAAACTCACAGGTTGATTCTCCCTCCTAAAAAAGAAAATAAGGTTTATATTTGTATTTCCACTCTGGCCCCATCCCCCTCATTCCCACCATGTATCCTACATTCTTTAAAACGTAAGCGACCAAGATGCTTGGCACCTAATTCAATATTTAAATATTTGATTGACCAACTAACACTAAGCAGTACCATTTTACAAAGAACACAGTGAGATTTTTTTTTTTTAATCGGAGCAGAGCTGTTCAGAAGGCAGGAGCGATGCCACAGTTCATTTCTCTTCTCTGTGGCACAGAAACACAAAGCATATAGATGCTCAGTGTAATGCCACACAGTTCCCGCTTTTGGAGCATGCTCTCAGCAAGAGGCTGCTGGTGGCACAAAGAGCATGCGCCATTAAACTTGATCCATTTTCTTATCAAACGTCCAACATTCCAACACTGAAACAGCACCATTCCAAGAGTGGTAACTAGAGAAACTGGTATACAGTGAGGGAAAGTGGGCAAAGGACACAGCTTGTCGTATCAGTGTCCTGAACAGAAGGTTTCCATACTTTGAGCAGAGCATTCCCTCCCTCCACCAGCAACGCTGGCCCCCAACACACACACACACACACACACACACACGCTGCTACTCTCTCACAGACCCACAGACACGCTCTCGCATTTTTAAATAAAAGTTTCTAAAGTTGAAACAAAACTGACTCAGATGTTCTTCCGGCAGCTTTCCTATAGAGTCTGAAGCCCCACAGAGTCAGTTAATTTGTTAACCGATCACATGAGTGTGGCAATTATTCTAAACCCCTTAAAAATCAATCTGAGGTGAACAATGAAAAATGGCAACTTGGCACCAACTTTACATTCTTTGTGTCTCTGCACGCAGTGGCAGGGTGACACCAGGAGTGCACTGCTGGTCACTCCCTGCTTTTGTGGAATCAATACAATTCATCTGCTACGCCTCTGAATTCTTGGACAGGGCTGTGGGTGCCCATATGCATGGACGTGTGAATCTGCACGTGGAGAGATCCCGTCTTGTGAATTAGGTGGTTTACCTTAGGCTCCTGCGTTTTTCCTGCCTGTTTTCATGTAAGCCTTTTATAAGGGAGGGAAGCGGCGACGAGTGGCAGATAATTTGCACCTCCAGTTATTTCAAGTTACTTCCCAAAGCAGTCAGTATTTCATTACTTCCTGCCATAGGTAAAACCTGTCTCCTAAGCTCAGGCCTCTTACTGTTCCGAGAAAGAGCTTAACATCCAGTCGTGCACACTGTACGCGGGCAATAAGGCCAGATCCGAAGCAAATGAGAACTTCCACTGCAGCCACTTTTCTGGTCACTGTATTGTCACCTCAACCACAAAATAACTTTCTCTAACTGTTTATATCCCAAGTTAGCATTGACATCTTACTGCTGGTTACCCTGAACTATGTGAAATAAATTCTATTTAATCAGCAGACTGATGAATTCCATCAGGTAAAAATGATGAAAGTATCACAAATGACACTCTAACAAAGAAGACACCCCCAAACTCCCATAGAGTTATGAACTCATTTTTAAGATCAAATTCAAAGTTTCAACGCTAAAGACTGCAGCATGTTCGCAGTCTGCAGTTCAGATCCGGAAGAGGTGTACATCCCATCCAATCAATAATGCAGTTTTCAAGTGTTTTAACATATTGCTGTAAAATGTTTCTAGAGCAGAATAAACCTAAATCAAAATTTTATAACAATACAGAATGTAGATGATTACATCACAGCATGCGGCATAACCAAATGCCATAGAGGAAATCATTAAACCGATCAGTAGTTTCCAGCAGAGATTTGAACAATTCAGTTACTATGCGAGCACATTAAACTAGGCCATGGAAAGAGTTAAACCACAATCTGTTCTTTGTGTGGGAAGGCAGCCCTGCTCACAGCAACCACAGCCCATGATAAGACCTCCCTATCTCCATATACTTTCTGATGCCATGCTTTCAGCATTCACTGTAACTACAAAAACTTTGTTTATCCCCCTTAGAAATATATGCAAAAGGAAACCCTGCTCAAGGAGATGTGGACTCAAACATGCTTTGGGAACTCACTTCCTATATTCTGACTTTAACTATGATTTATTGATATGATCAAAAAACATACATATATGAACTAAAAACTTGAGATGTAAAGAGTACATGGGGGCGGGAGGAGCTTTGCCTCACTCACTTTACCCTTGCCATACTTTTAAAAATACGAGATTATTTTAACAGATATTAAGCAATGTGTTAACTTCTAAGTACTTTTATCCCTAAGTACTATGTTCAGTAACATTTCATTTTCCTATAAAGACATCAAACATACTTTGATTAAATTTGTTTGAGCTTCCAATCATCTATCATGTAACAGATCTCAAAATTTTAATAACTTATTTAAACAACCAAAATGCAAATTTGAGGGCTGAATTTGGAATTTCTTAGCAAATGCACACAAAAGAATGTTTTTTAAGGTTGCCTTGAGTTTGTTGCCAATGCTGCCAAGTAATGTTTTAAAACATACTTTTTTCCTATTGATAAATAGAAGTAGCAAACTTTCTCAGTCCACAGTTGCCTTATAAGTATCTTTCAGGGCTTTACTATTATGTGAATTCCTTTCAAGCAAACACGTACTTCTGACATGGAGACATAGCCTCAAAAAAGTGATAAGTAGAGATTTTCAGCAAGTCACATATATTTCCGTGTTAACATGACTAAAACGTCATCTCCCAAGTATGACTGTTTTCTAATGCTGTTACAATATATTTTTAGTGATTTTGAATGATATGAATATGGAGCATAGTAACTTGTCTTAATCAAAAAAAAAGGTAATTAAGGTATTCAGATGTCCTAATTAATAGATTATCACAATAATACTTTAAACAACTATGAAAATTATTTTTTAAGAAAGCAAAGCATGCAAATGATCTAAGATCTAATGGCTCTATGCTAAGGTAATATGCCACCTTGCTCTCTCAGAATTTTTATTAAAACACATTGGCATTCAGTAATGCCAATTCTTTCTCTTTTTAAACTTCCTTTAGTTGAACTAAATTGATAAAATAACCTAGTTACAAATTTCAAATATAAAAGTAAACAGTCCTAATTCTACTGGAAACATTTCTTTTTCTTCACAGAAACAGTGGTCTCCATGAAAGGGATGGAAAATTAGACCAATATAGAGGCAGAAGAGGAAATACTAGATGTTCTTGGAGCACTGCTATATAACAGTAAACTATTTTTTTAAATGTACCTTAAGAAATTGAGAAACAGTGAAAGAAAAAAAAATTCAATGCAATCATTCCAAGTGAAAGTTATACTATTAAGGATTTACATTATTTTTAGAAAAAGCAAATACAAAATCATTTATGATGGGTCTTAATTTTCTTTTAACATCTGATTTATACTGATACATAAATACAGATTTATATCCATGTACTGATACTTTTGAATAACACTTTGATAAATATCAACTTTAACTGTAGCTCCTTCTGAAAATTCTTTCTAAAACCTAGATATCCTTTTGTAACAACTGAAACACTTAGTAAAGTTTTCAATCAATTAAGAATGTTTCTCTATTTTGTATTTACATATCCTAAAAAATGTTTTGCTGCAGCTATTAGGATCATGTAATACAAAACTAAACTACTGGTCTGATATCAAAGTAACACCGTTAATGTTACTTTTGCAACACCTTACACTACCTATAAAGTCACACAGATATCAAAGTGAGAATTCTAAAGCTAAAATTTCTTCTCTAGTCTAGACCTTAAATCCCCAAAACAGTTTCAATATGTCAACTTAGATTTACATTATTAAAACAGTAGAGAATATCAGTCATCATGAATTAGTGTTGGTAAGCATGCACCCTTGAATACTAATGTGATAGCTGAATGACTATGCTGTATATGCTCCTAATATTCCATATGTCACGATGCTACAATCTTATTTTTAACTTACACAAATTTAGATAAAGCTAGTGACTTTTCAATACATATTTAGAGGAAACCGAAAATGCAATGTAATCGCTAGCAATGTTTCTGAAAAGCCGATGCTGGAAATATGAACTAATATAGAAAAGCAATCCTTTACATGAGAGTAAGTGGTACAGCACTTTGCAAGTGAAAACCTTACCTCAATTTGTTTTATTTGAACTATGCTTCAATAATGTAAAAATAATGTCAAATAGATGTTTACCAAAAAGAGGGAAAAAAATCCCGCTGATGGGTAATATGAAAGGTAACTTTTGCAGCTGAAGGCAATTCGTTATACCTGAAACAGTTTCATCATCATATTTATTGGCCATTATTCACAGCCTTAAAAATACAAATAGCTCAGCAACTCATTTTTCCAGTTTTGTTCAATTAAAGTGCACGTTTACTTGCTGAAAATAGCCATATCTAAGTTAATCATACTCAGATGCCAAACAAAATATAAACAATAAAAAATGTGTCAGCCAAAAAGCTACAGGACTGTATCCAATCACTGAATAAGCCTTATCATTGTTTTCATCTTCATTCACAATTTATGAATGCCTCAGTCCTTTTGAATCACAATGGCTTCTAATTGTCATACAATTGAAACCTTAATCATTTGTTCATCAGAAAAATGCATCATCATGATACTGGATTTTTTAAAAATTGTAACACACCTTAGACTAGGCGACACTTCTTCAACTATTTAGTTTTTAAGCCAATGTCAAAGAAAATGGTTCTCAATTACTAATCGTGACATATCCTCCTAAAAGCTGAAGTCAACTGCCCCATACCTTTTGAGGTTTAAAATACTGCTTCAAGTAACAACTCTGGGTTAAGATATTTAGTCAGCTCGTCAGTTGGTTAGTTAGCTGGGCAGCGATGAAAGATGCCCCCAGGTAAGTCTGTTTGGTCTCGCCACTTTTCCATTTGACCGACTGGTTTAAAACTATATAAATTGTGTTCCTGCAAAAGTATAAAGCCACTATTTTATTTCATAACACTGTTCCTAAAGTCTTAGGACAATTTTCAGAGTGAAACAATTTTAAATGACCTTACTTTCCAGCATTTCTTTCTGTCCTACGCCCAAATATCGTCAAATGAACAGGTCTCCACAAAATCAACATGTTTTAAAAGTCCTTAACTTTCACCACGACCAACTAACTCGAGTTCACGTACAGACCGCCTTTGTGGCGTGGTCACTGGAAACCTCAAAGTGCGGATCGCGATGGACCTGAGTTTCAGATCCCCAAATTAAGCAAAGGAATGGGTCCCCGGACCACAACCTCCGACTCGCTTCGTCTCCCGCCCACTGCCTGCAGCGGAGTCCAGAGGCGCCCACAAGGACTCCTACTGGAGTCCCCTTGCCCAAGTTCACCGGTTGTTTATAAGGGCTCAGTCCTCCCCTAAAGCTCCTCTAAAGCCGGAGTCCGCCTCGGCGCGCAAGCGAGGCGGCGGGCAACCTGGGCAGGGGTACAGCAGGCACTAGTGGGGCCGCGCGCGGGCTAGCGCTTGCGGGCCCGGGCCCTGCCCATCCCCGGCGGCCTCGCCCGGCCCAGCCGCCCTGGCAGGGCGCGGGCGCGGGCGCCCGCTCTCCGTGCCCAGGGCGCTGGGCTCGGCGCGCGCGGTGGCCGTGGGCTAGGGGCCGCGCGCCGGCTCCCGCGCCGCCCTGCAAACCCCGCCGCAACTCCGGGCCACTTCTTCTGAGGGGGACCGGGGTGTGCGGAGGTTAACTAAAGCCATTAATTGTCCGCAGACGAGAGCAGCAAAACAAAACAAAGGCATTTCGGGCTAGAGAGAAAGCTCGAGAAAGTGACCGAGGCATGTACCTGAGTGAGACAGATGGGAGAATACATCATGACTTCGCCTTAAAACGCACTTTCCCGGAGATGCCCAAGAAAATCTTCGAGAAGCAAGAATTTCATCTATTCATTTTACAGTCATCTGAGCCCCGCGATGCGATCAATCAGGACGGGGCTCTGCGCTGGATCACCGCAACTTCACAACAAACCCAGTCCTCCTTAAATAGCCAAAGATTCAAGTTCACTCGGCGTGCTAGATTTCCCGGGGTGAAATCCAATCTACACTTTTAACCCTCCTGCAGTCCGAGCGCGCTGGCCGTGCTCGCCGAGGCCGCCGCCGCCGCCGGTGTTGGCTGCTTTTCGCCTGGGTTTGGGGATTTGTTTTCTGTTTTGCAGTTGTTGTTTTTGTTGGGGGCTAGGGGGTGCGCGAAGATTCGGTGTGGGTTGGATTGGGGTGGTGGTTGGTGGTGAAATGCTTTTTTAAAAAAGGCGGGGAGGGGGGCGCAGGAGAGAGGGCGGGAGGGAGAGCGAGGAGAATGTGTCACCGCGCTGGGAAAGTTCAAGGTTACAGCCCCGAGCACTGCGGCAGGATCCCGGAGTGGCGACCGCAGGCGAAACTTTGCCGCGACCAGACCATGTGTGTGCGCGAGGGGGAGCGTGAGCGAGTGCGCGCGTGTGGCGGGGCGCGCGCGGGAGAGGGACGGGGTGGGGGCGGGGTGGGGTGGGGTGGGGTGGGGGAGCCGGGAGAGGCCGGGGTGAGGGAGGGGGCGCGAGCGCAGGTCTCCCGGGCGGAAGAGGCTCGCGGCGCGCGGTCCCCGGCTGCAGCCGCCGCTGCCCGCGCCGACTCCTCCACGCCCGGCTGCCCTCCCGCGCGCCTCGCCCCGCGTCTGACCCGGCCGAGCGAGGAGGCTGCTGCTGCTGCCGCCGCCGCCCAGAGGGATCGGAACGCGCTCCTGAAAAATCCCAAACGATAAATCCCGCTCTCCCGCTCGGCTCCAAACTCCTCTCTTTTCTGCTCTGGGCTCTTTTTTTCCCCTCCCTCTCTCGCTTTCTTTCGTTGCAAAACTTGGAAGTTGAAAAATTCACCGGTTCCACCCTCTGGACCCCGGTCGAGCTCTCTCCAAATCAGACTTAAGGATTGTTTTATTATTTAATTACACAATCATCGCTTTACTCCTCCTCCTGCAAACGCGCATTCCTTTTGCACCAGCCTCTCC
This sequence comes from Physeter macrocephalus, assembly GCF_002837175.3. Taxonomy (NCBI): domain Eukaryota; kingdom Metazoa; phylum Chordata; class Mammalia; order Artiodactyla; family Physeteridae; genus Physeter; species Physeter macrocephalus. The sequence goes on from NC_041222.1 coordinate 56,796,426, forward strand.
ACACCCCCCGCCCCCCACCTTTCTCCTCCTCCTCCTCTTGCTTCTCTCTCTCTCTCTCTCATTTGTTAAAGCTCTCATACCACTGCAACAGCACCACGACTTTTTTTTATTATTTTAAATAGATCTTCTTTCCGCCCTTTGGGCAAGTCCCGCATCCCTCCCCCCCACCACGTACACACCCCTCGAAAACCCGCCCTGGAAGAGGTATTTCGGTGCTCGCTGCGGACTCTTTAAACCGCGGGAACCTCCGAGTGGGAGAAGCACTGAGCCGGACTGGGCCGGAGAAAGGAACGAATGGAAAATTCCCTCACACCCAGGCCGCCCCGGGGCCCAGGCTGGGGCGCCGACTCTCGCACCCCGGGCGGGCGCGGTCCGTAGTGCCCGCCGGCTGAAGGGAGGAGGGGGAGGCCGGGGAGGCGGGGGCCTGAGCGAACTTGGGCTCAAGTAGTTGGGGCGCGCCGGCGCGGATGGGGGCGGGGCCCTCCGGGGTCTCCCTTGCGCAGGCCCGCGTCCCGGGGCAGCTCCGCAGAAGCGGCGCGCCTCGCCGCGGTTTGCCGCCCTCCCTGGCGGTGCCCGGTGCACGTGGCCTCGCTCGGAGCAGGAGGACCGGGCCGAGCTGCCGCCGCCGCCACCGCCTCCGGCGCCTCCTCCTCCTATTCCTCCTCCTCCTCCCGCGGCTTGCTCCGCTCTTTTCCTCCTGCAGCCCCTCTGGCTCGCCCCCAATCCCCACCCCCCCGGGGACCGGGGCGCCGGCGGAAAGCTGCTCCCGCCCCGCCTGGGTGCAAGCAGGGCGGGGCCGCGGCGCGCCCGGGGCTGCGGGGCGGGCTGGTGGGCGCGCGCGCGCGCGCGCGCGCGAGCGAGCAGGGTGCGTGTGCCGCTCCAGCCCTGCAAAGGCGGCCGCGCCCGCCAAGCTCCCGCGCGATGCCCCGCCCCCACCCCGCCGCGAGCCGCGGGCCCCGAGTGAATGAACTTGATTTCGGATATTTGGAGGCCGGCGGTTTGCCTTGCACCCTTTCTGCGCGCGCGCACGGGCACTGGCACACACAGACACACACTCTCACATACACACCCCGCCCCCCAAATTCCGGTTTTCGGCCAGGGGTGGGTGGGGAAGAGGTGGAAGCAAAGGCTGTGCAGACAATGGAGAGAGGAAAAGTGAGTGCCAGGGGCTCCGCGTCTACCTAGCCGGGGGCCGCGGAGAGGACTCGACGGCCCCAGCCCCGGGGCGGGGCCGCCCCCACCTCCAGCTGTGCTCTGATTTCCCTTTCCTCTTTTCCTCGCTTCCCCCCTCTCGATTTTTCCCCTCAACTTTCTCCTCTCTCTCTGTCTCTCCGGCTCCTGCCCACCTCCCCCCACCCCTTTATCCCCCCACCCTGAGGACCCGAAGGAACCAGTGACTTTTTCCTTCAGCAAGTGGGAGTTATTCACATCAAGCATTTCACAACGACACATCAAGAAAAGTAGGCAGGTTCAAGTCAACCATGAAATGGTCACTTTTTAACCCCGTCCTGTCCTCATTAGGGAAATGCTCAAACACAGTCCGTTTTCAAAGAGCACTCTTAATGAGGCGAGCCTGCCAAGTCCACCAGCTGCAGGCCCCGTAAACCAAGAGCCCAAAGAAAAAAAGCACTGGGGAAAGAGGGGGAGTTGAGAAGGCCAGGGGTGGAGGTGGGGGGAGCGTTGGTTCTGGGATGACAGGTAAAGTCGGGGAAATTTAGAGAACTCTCCCGAGTTAACCCTTTAGGGCACACACCACCGGGAGCGGCCTCCCTGCTCCCCCGGAGGCAAATCCTCCAGTCAGGTCTCTGACAACCTTAATTTCCTTTGTGTGGGTCATTTCTTCTTTTTTGAAAAGCCAGGATAAAGTTGATCGTCTTTATGGATGAAAGAAATGAGGTGACACTCCGGGTTATAAATACTCATTTCTCTCTCAGAAATTTTTAGGCGATCTCATGCTGATTTACAAAAAAAAAAAAGAATCCCCAAAGCATCACTTTGTATTGCACATTATGCTGCATTCCTTTTCTCACCCTCATACCAGAGTCTGAGGGGAGGGGGGCGGGGAAGCGCTACTGATAATACCAGCTTTAACTACTGGAGTTTCCCTTTGAACAAATATTCAATTTAACCGGAGTTAATTTACCATAAAAGACATTCCCCTTGGCACGAATGCACTCCTGTCCTTGAACACACCTCTTTGAATGCCTGAACTCGTACAGAAGCGAGGACGGCGGAGAAGCGCTACTGATAATACCAGCTTTAACTACTGGAGTTTCCCTTTGAACAAATATTCAATTTAACCGGAGTTAATTTACCATAAAAGACATTCCCCTTGGCACGAATGCACTCCTGTCCTTGAACACACCTCTTTGAATGCCTGAACTCGTACAGAAGCCATTATTTCGAGGTCTCTTTAAAAATCAAGCGCCCATCTCTCTCTTTCTCTCCCTCCCTCTCTACTTCCCTCCCTCCTCACCACACCACCCCCAGTGAAATCCTGGCACCCAGAGAGCGCTTCGTTCAGCCAGAGATCCTAGAACGAGCCGCTGCCCCCTAGCAAAAGAGGCCCAGTGCTGAGCCCTGGGCAAGTGTCTGCAGACAACGGCTACCCCTCCTCCCTTATTAGTTTCCCTTACCAACAGAAACGGTTTCCTTTTGCCACCCAAACTAGGTCGCATCCTAAAGTTTCTCACAAGCTTAAAAAAGAAAAATGAAAAATTGACAACTCTTACACAGAAGAGCCCACAAAAGCTGCAGCAGCGCCAGGGGTGAAGAAGCAGCGACAGACCCAGGTAAGACCCCAGAGAAGTGAAGATGTCCGGGGCCTTCCAGGCCTATCACTGAGGGGTTCAAATCTCTCCCTGTTTGTAGGGCACTTATGGTTGGGCACAGTTGGATGAGCATGGAGGATGCTTGGTAGTTGGCGGTTTGGATCTCCAAGAAAAAGGAAAATAAGAAAGGAGTAATGCTGAGGAGGGGAAAACTAAAGAGGAAAAAATGGGCAACAGAGACATCCGGAGTACCTTATGGGGTGCTCATTTGATATGGCTTTGACCGTCCTCTCAGGCCTTGGAGCCACGGGCGGGATGGCTGACCCCCCACCCCCACCCCCAGAACACTACTTCTTGTACAGCTAATGCCCAGGCCACTGCAGGTCTTCCCAGGATGAACTCTAAGAGAGGCTTCTGGAAAGAGGAGCTGATGGATTGGGGTGTGTGGAACATCTGTCTTCTCTCAGCAGGAACTATGTGTACTTTGAGAAATGCCAGTCTTTTAAATCCCAGGTAGAAGAGCAGCGAGAAGGAAGTGAGAAAGTACATACGGTATTTTAGCCACTTTCCCTTTTACCCAGCATTTCTGTGCCATGTTATTAAGAGTGATTTTAAAGTATCTCTGAAAAGCTTCTGATACTATCAAAGTGGGCCAAACACTTTTTAGACTGGTACTTACCTCTCCTAAACTGCCTTTCTTCTTCTCTCTCTCACTTACTGAAAGAGTTAAAGCAAGTCAATTTCATTCACCCCAAAATCTGGCTGGAAGAAAGAAGTGAAAGGCTTCTGCAGCAACAGGAAAATATGATATTTCAGAATCCCTAAAGACCTCCTCCCTAGATCACCTATTCCCTGCCACCTTATCGGGAGAGAAGTTTCTTTTCTGATAGATAGTGCTGGAGTGTCTGTCCTTCAGGGGACTGGATTTTTCAAAACTCAATTGTACCTTTGAAAAAGTAAGCAGTATTACCCAGTTGGAGCCTTTCATTGACCTCCAGAGAGGAGCTTAACATCTCAAGGGTCTTCTAATATTGATTTTCTTTTAACCTTCTCCCTTTCAAAGAAATTCAGTGACAGGTTGTGAATCCTGAGCAGTTTAGGGAAAGGTTCTTGGAGCTTAACAAAGCTGTCATTTTCAATACACGCGGATGACTTTTTTTTTTTTTTTTAGCTCTTGCATGTGATTAGAGGGGAGGCTCAACAATTCCACACACCCTGGCTGCATGGCCAGTATCAATATTTTAAAACTAAATACAAAAGAGACAGACGACCTCCTGACCCCAGGAAACAGGCCTGCAAGACTGCAAGTATCCACTACACCATGCCCAGGGACCTTTTCTTCTTCCAAATGAACCATAAAAATCATACACGTGTAGCCTGTAAAACACAATTTTATATCCACAAGCAAGAACATCAAAAATCCACTCAACAATGCATATATAAACAACCAACAAGTACTGAAATTGTCTGCACTTGATGGGAGTTGCAAAATCATGCCCAGCTCTCTCAGCCCTTAAACTACTACTGTCAAATTAGGGTAGCGATTTTTCCCTACTAGAAAATTCACAACCGGTTAGCTTCCCCAAGCCCCATTGCCAGCACTTTGCCTTTCACTGAAATGAATAAATAACCGTGGACTTTTTTCCAATCCTCTGGGAGCTGTTTGGTGTCCCCTGAGGACAAAACTAAATGAGAAAAATGACGCTGTTAATAATGTCGCTGCTGAAATGCCTGTACTCGACTGTTTAAAAAAAAAATACCATCCCACTAAGTGTGCCTACATTTCGGGCACATTTACAAGCCACCACTGAATCTGAACACAGACTGGCCAGCATTAAGATTAGCTGGTTTCCACTTCTGTACAGAAACGAGGCTCGTTCATCAACAGAGATTCCCAACTTCTGAAGACATTTGCTTTCCGGGATTACAATGTCAGCAGTTGCCCTGTAATTTTTGCATGATTTATTTTAAACTTTGAAAATCATGGTAATAATTGCCTTGCTTCACTAACAATACTTCAGAAGTTATAGGCACTTTCACATACAGTCTTCTTTGCTGATCCTTTGAGAGTTGTAGCTATTGTCCTTTTTCAAGATAGCTGACCTTTAAAGTAAAACTATATTATCATTTTATTTCTACATGTAAATTGGCTTCTGTTACCCATCTACATGTGCCTCTGTGACATGAAAACAGATCAGTTTTAAAGATCTGTTTAGAAAGCTTCATCCAGAATGGCTAAGTCGCCTTTACATTCTGCATTAAGTGTAGAAAGTATGTTGCAAACCAACTCAAACTTTCTGCACCCCTTTCTCTAATTCTTTCCTTGAAAACTGCCTTTCTGTTTCAAAACCAAAACAATGCATAACAACAGGACTGTGCATTTTAACTTTCAAAATAAAATTTAGCCAACAATTGCGTAATTACAAAGATAGAAGACAGTTGGGCCTATACAAAATATATATTGATATTTAAGTAAACTTTATCTCTGAAATATATCTGAAAAAATTTTACAATACACAGTAAGTTAATAAATCCCAAAGCAATAATATTGTCAAATTGTGTGATGTCACAAACTCTGAAAGCAAAGTTACAGATGTTCGTGACATTACATTCACCAATAATTATGCTGCTGCGCAGTCTGACCATCTTTAAACGGATGCCTCTGTCTACTCAAGAATAAAAGGAATTTATTTTGGACATCAAACAATGAAACTGTCACCATTTATTGTATGAAACACTCAGCTAATCAATTTCCTATTAAAACAGCTTTCAACAATACTCAGCTTTAAAATTCATCAGGGCCAGTAAAAACCTTTTGCCAGTGCAAAAGAATGCAGTCCCGACCACGGACGATAATTACCCTTCTAATACTTTTATTGCCCAAGCACTTTTTCCTGTGCTCTCCATCAGTTAGGCAGGAATCTGCAGTATAGTGTATCAGTGAGTTGGAGTGCTTGACCTTTGCCCACATATGATTTAATAGGGACTTTTCAGCACTAGAGCTTTCTCCATCTCTCATACCATTAAATGAAAACATCAAACCTCAGATGTAAAACTGGAAACCACAACGTTTTGTGTTTCACAACTCTTTGCAGTTTTTACTTAGGCTGCTTAAAGGTCAGCTTCTTTGCCTCACAGTGCTCTCCCCCATACAGTAAATGTACTCAAAAGTCACACTAATTCTCATTTTGATTAAATCTTGAACTCCCCAGTCAGATACACACATTCATCCTGCTTATTTACATTTGCATTCTTTTCTAACCACATAAGCATGTGTGTATGACTTTCTGGATTTATTCCATTTTAGGGCTGATTTAAATATCTGTTCAAGTATGGGTTCACAAGTTAACTTTTTCCCGCCCGTTGGAAAGTTAAAATTACAAAGGATGGTGTTATAGGATCCTGTCAAAGAAAGTTAGAGTTAATCTTGTGTATTTTGGCGCCTTTTCCCTGCCAGCTACTGTACTTGGTTGGAGGGAGCGGGTTGGAGATCTTGTCTGTCCCATCTCAAGTTCAATGGCAGTTCTACTAACTCCAGGAGAAGATGGCCATGTTCACAGCACTAATAATAATTCCAATCACGCCACTTCGGCATTTTGTGTCAAAGTCGAAACTGGCTTCCCCGCCCCCTTCAACCTGAAAGCTGCCAAGTCCTCACACACTCCGCATTCAACCACAACTTAATGGATGGGATATTGTGCATTAAAATGTGTTCCAGACATACTGGCGAAGAGAGGACAAGGAAAAAGGGAGACAGACACACACACACAGTTAGGCAGAAGGGAAAAAATCCTAGAGCAAAAACAGCAGGGCAGGGAAAAAAAAATTATTAACAGGAGCGGGAAGAAATCCATCATAATCTTTTTTTTTTTTTTTAAGGGAGGGGGAGAGTGGGAGGAGGGCTAACAATTCTATCCTGCCACTTCAGGAACAAGGGGCTAGGGGTAACTAAACTTTAAAATGAAGATTGATTTTAAAAACTCCAGTACACCAGAGCTAAATAAAGACACTTTTAAGTGAGCATATGTAACAAATCTGTGCATATTCACCTTAAAGAGAAGAAAAATGCTCCAAAAAGAGAGAATGGGCTACAAGGTACAACTAAAGTATCATTTGTACAGTAATTTTTTCCATCATGGGTGAGAAGGGGGGGTGATTAGGGAGTTGAAGAAGGAAAAATGCTACATTTCACACTGTTTTGGACTCACAATGTTATCCACTGATTCTCGCCATAAAAGTGTGACATATACACTGAAGTTGCCAAAGCTTAAAAAAAAAAAGCATTAAGGCTGGAAATCCAACACTATAGCCCAACTTGTAAAGAAGAAATGACATTTAGGTAAAGTCTCTTTACAATGTACAAACAGTAAAAAATCTGTGTCTGGGGATAGAAGGGGATGCAAGGGACAAACATGACAAGCAAATAAAACCCGTCATTTCAAAGCCACATACCACCGCATTCTATTACGTTAACTAAGAGATGTTGAGTCTGTAACAGAACCCTGGGCCGCTGACTTCACGTAACTGAGGTACAGATTTGTGGACTTTCTCAAGTGTTGTTTTGGTGTCGCTTATTGTATTTATTAATAGTTTTTATTTTAAAGCGCAATCCAGGAGTTAGTCTCTTACTTTTGTTTTTAATTATTATTTCTGCAATGCCACAGTTCTTGGCCCAAAGAAGAAAAGGCGGCAAAAGTCAAGTCTAAAAGCAGGCAGCCCCTCAGCCTGTCTGGGTATCCAGTTTTGCTTCCTCTCACTTGCAGAAGACTGTTTCTCGAGGTAGACTTGAAAGCCGTCCAGAGTGCTCTATGTGTGTGTGTGTGCGTGTGTGCGCGCGCGCGTGTTTGCTGGGTTTTATTGTTTTAGCAGGGCTGCTCTGGGGCTGGGGGCTGCCTCCCCGCCCGCGTCCGGGCTCCGAGCGGGCTAGGCAGATGCAGCCGGCACGGCCGCAGGGTCGCGCGTTCGCCCCTTCCCCGCCCTGGGATCGGCCGGGCCGGCGGCGGGGCTACCCCGGACCGCGGCCACCCGCGCACCCTTTCCGCGCCCCACCCGCGCTCCGCCGCCGGCGTCGCCGCCTCCCCGGCTTTCTCTTTCTCCGGCCCATCGCCCGCCAGGCCCCGCCCCGCCCCGACCGGCCCGGCGCGCGGGAAGCGCGGCTCTTCGCTTCCGCCTGGCGGCGGGAAGGAAACCGAAAGGAGGAGCCGGGGGCGGGCGCGCGGCGATGCATATTCATCAGGGCGCCCGAGGCGGCGGAGGCGGGAGCGGGCCCGAGTGGGTGTGGCGGGCTGCCCGGCGCGGGGGCCCCTCGCGAGTGGCGGCTCAGCTCTTTGTGCCGCCCGGGCGGGGCCGGAGGGCGGCGAGGGAGTGCGGCGCCGCCTGCCTGCGGGGCTGCCGGGCTCCGCGCGCCTTTGTGCTACCGCGCTCGGGGGCCTCCCCGCGGGCGTGTGCGAGAGCGGAGCCGGGCGGAGCAGCCGCGGGAGACTCATCACCAAATGATAATAACGAGCACGGGATTGGTGCTCTTCCCTACTAGCCGCCACGTTTCGGTCCCCTTCGCCAGGCCACGTTTGTTTGGGTGTAAAAGGAGTTCTGAAATGTACCTCACTGCGTGGCGTTATCATTTATAGGCATGCATGTGAATGTCAATAATTCAGGGGTAGGTGGAAGAAATAATCAGCCCCAAAGAAATGTGCAACCCCTGGGTCCCCAAGAAGTAAACACCAGATGAGATGTGGTAGCGGGCTTATGTTCATAAAGCGGTTTTGATTAATATTTTTTAAACTTAAATATATGTAGGTTTTTTGCTTAGTTTTCAAGTAATCCAGTCATTTGCATTTTAAGCATCTGTAGTGTGGTAACATAATGTTTAACGTTTAAACCAAGTTGTTATATAGCTCTGATTTAAAACTGAAGTATTAAATATAAAAATATAGCACTCGCCCTAAATTTACTTAGTACTAACCCACATGTGTTTAGAAAAGATTTTATTACAGAGATCCTGACTAATTATGTAATTGCACAACAGGCAACAATAGCTTCAAATATCCTCTAAAAACCCTGTTCAATTATGTGATTACCATTGGGACCGGAATAGCTCCCAATGAATTGTTCTTATCTTTCTACTAAATGTGAGCATGTCAGTATTTTAATCCCAATTATATTTACTCTCAAAGTCCAAGAGAACTTAAACAACATTGTTCAGGTTCTTTGTTCCTACAATACGCATTATAAAACAAAGAAGACATTTTGGCCTCATTATCCAAAAAAAAAAGTTTTTTTCTCCTGTACCGGCATGGGCACACACACATGTATACATGCATATATTACATACATATAATATGTACATATTATGTAGATGTTTGTGAATAGTATACATATTTCATTTCAATGATAAGTGCAAAACTGAGAATTGGATTGACCCAACTGAGCTTTAGAAAATACCAAACTTTAAAATGGGTTATTACCAGTTCCCAATTTCCCTTCAGAAAAAAAGTAACAAGTGTATATCTATATAGCTTTGGGAGGGAGATGAAGGATGGAGACACACACACACACACACACACACACACACACACGTATGTATGTATCTCCACATTTAGCTATAACTTGCCAAGGAAAATTAATTTTTAACATCTATCTTGTTCCAAGTTAGGTAATTTTAACCACTCAGCTAGTATAGCTCTAATTCAGTATACCCAGGCAGTGAATTCAAGTGGGTAACAAACAGATCTGTTTCCATTCTAGGATTTCCTAATAGTAGTTTCATGGTTCAGTAAATCACATTTAGCACTAACGAATCAAATATAAAATATGAAAATTCAATGTGGCTAAACTAAAATATATTATTTAGGGTGGTGGAGGGAGTGTTTAAGTGAGCAATGTTATCAAATTCTAAGACTTTTACAAGTGTGCCTCAGAAAGCTTCTTCTCTTATAATTATTTGAAGTTCATAGCAGAGTTACCAATCCTTCCCAACATCTATTTCATGCAAAGGAGAAATGACGTTACAGAGAGAATCCAGTTTTCTTTAGGAAATATCCTAAGACACGAAATGGGAAAAGGAACAGGAAAGGGGAAAGGGAAGGATTTCCTGTGCTTCTGGTGATGACTTGAGTGAATCTAGATTGTGTCACCTGTCAAATAATTTCTTCCTAAGCATATTATTTAGTAATAGAATGTACCATTGTATGTTATGTTCAGCGTTTCATAGATTACCTTTTTAATTTGCATGTCATTTGTTTCTTTTGACATGTGAAGCTTACAAGAGTACTTATTCGTATGTATACCGATCACTCTTCTGTCAAATACGTACACATATTATAACTAAATGATATCCAAAGTTTATAAAATAAGGAGATTAATTTTCAACATGTCCTATAGAAATCGGTCTCACTAATTTGTAGTCACCTCAGTGGGTTGTTGCTCCTAAATCGTTTAATTGGCTAATGATCATGGTCTTCTAATCTACAACACTGGTTGACTTTCCAGTTTTCACATTTTTTGACATAAATAAATATGTAGAAATTCAATTCAGGAGTGTTTTAAAATAGATGCTTCTTTTAGGATTAAAACTATCTTGGTTAGAATCCTTTCCTAATGTACTTAAATTTCAATAGCTTTTTATATTCAACGTTTTATAAATTATAACTAATTATTCGTTTAAAAAAAATAAGGAGTATCTAACGTTACTTAGGCATTTTGGCCTTGTGATACATCTAACTGAAGTGATTCCAGTAGAAAAGCTAATTTTTTTCTGCCTTTAGTTACAGGCACAATTCATTCTTTAGAACTTACTAGAAGATTCTCCACTACACTGAAACTTTAGATTTTCTGTTTTTTCCTAAAGCCAATTAACTGGTAAAGCAGTTTCTGTATATTTTTTCAAATTAAGAATTTAGTGTACAAGCAACATCTGCATGTGTTTATCTTTGAGAATAATCACAATATAACTATTTCTAAAAGGCATGCATTATTACAATGCTTTATGTAATAAATAAGTAATTCCTCTACCCCATCTCAACCAGTAATTTTCAGTCATTACCCCAAAGGTTTTTATTTTGTCTTATTTCTCTATTTCTCAAAAATATAGGAGGTGTGTTTTTATTTCTATTATTTTTATGACTAAAGGGTACACACTAATTTATTAGATTATTTTATCTAGTCCATTATTGTACTAGCATTTGTGCAAATTTAGTGTATATAATAAAGATAGAATATTTAGAACTCAATACTAAATAAAACACAATACCATCTTTTAAAACAATTGAATGATTACGTTTTAGAATTAAAACTATGTAAGATATAAACCTGTGTAAACATTCATATTAAATATTACCTCTGGGAAATAGTTTCAATTATTTCTTAATTATTTTAAAAATATTTAGAGAGGCTTAAATGAGGACATTTATTGTATAAAGTGCCAACTTCTGGCATTTTGTTGGCATTCCATAGCTGAGAGCTGTCTCCATGCAAGTTGTATTGAGGAGAGGAGAATGGATATCTAGAATATTGTTGTGTAAGAGGGATACCCAAGTATAAATAACAACCTCTGGTGACTATTTTTATTTTTCATTGGTTATAGCCATCTTTAGCTATAATCCGTTATGCCTCGTCTTTAGACATTGACTGGGAAAATAAACAGTGTCTTTGCCACGAGACATATTTGCTCATCATACAGAATTATATTTGTGGAAAAGACTTCAAGAGATTACCAGATAAGCCCTTGCAATGGGGTCAAAACTCCACACTGCCCAGGAGAGGCACACCAGGTCACTTTCTAACCATTGAGAGTAAGGGTACAAAAATAAATATACACATGCAGTGTTCCTTCTTTCACTAACTGCACGCTGCACCTGTGCACACATATATCTGATGACATCTGCTAACATAATAAATATCAAGTGGCTTGTAGTGTCATCAAAAATCTGAGATGGTGGTATGGCTCACAGCCTCCTCAACCCCAGGCTATGGTCTTGGTAAATTTCACAGGCTAAATAGAGACAGACTCACTCATTCTGTACATGAACTAGAGGTTTTCAAGGGTAGGTTAAGGTGGTTTACCCAAGGGGGGGAAAAAAAGCCTCTGGTTATGACTCAGTGTGTGAAAAATCTGCTCTATGATTCAATGGTGATAAATCAAGGATATCTCCCAGCTTCAAAAAAAGATCATTTTTATCTCAATTGTTATGAATTCTCAATTTCAAGGTTAAATTCTCAACCTTTCTTAGCCAGCATATGTTTTTAAGGCTTAGTTTAAAACAAAAAAAACTTTGAGCAATTAAATCTTCATAACTTGCTTACTCACTTTTATATAACCTTAGAATTTTAACCATCAAAATGTCCATGAAAAGAAAACAATAAATTTGAATGAATTTAAGCTGCAATGATGACTAAATTGAGCAAAGAAAAAGCAAGTGTTTTCTCAAAAACTTTTCAGGATATTTTGTGCCATATGTAAGGTTTCTGAAACAACAGAATCACTAAGGTATTTTTTTAACCATTTTCAAAAAACAGAAGCATCTGGCAATCCAGAAATCAGTGAGGCAACAGGATGCAAGAAAGCGCTAGACAGTCTACTGATCCTTCACTACAGTGCTGGCAAAGGACCATCCTGCTTTTTGCTCAGTGGACCATTTTCAATGAGAAAGTGAAACTCAAGTCCCCTACATCCACATCCTGGGGCTGATTGTCCTCAGTGTCAAAGATTCTTCTTGACATACCTAGAACATGGTGGTATTATTTTAATTTGCTCACTACTAAGGAAGATCAATAACCACATTTTTGTGGATATATTCCCCAACTAAGAAGGCCTAGATGCAGTCCAAGGAGTAGGGGAAAAAATGCAATCTTCCTACAAACATGCATCACATGTTTAGTATGGGGCTGGGCACCAGCCTGCAAGGATGGGTAGATTTTTAAGGATTTCTGCATTTATGATAAAAAGGCCTTCCATTCCTTTGTGCTAATATTCTCCTCTAAATTTGTTTATAAGAAAGTAACCTTCCCAAGGTATCTTGGAAGCCTTCAGATAAACACATTAAATAACAACCTTTGGTTTTCTGCTCACTTTACGGGTAGTTGATGTGGATTTATAGAATGAAAACAGTGTTGATAGAAAGCAAAGGAAAATGTAATTACGGACAATAAGTTACCCTTCCCACCCCACCACCCAGTAAAAGCAAAAAAAAAAAAGCCTTCTCTAATATATTCAGAAGCCAAACTAACAAAGTTGGGAAACTTTTGATACCACTATACTTCATGAGGTGGGATGTATTTTTATAAATGACGGGGCGGTGGGAAGAAAGAACAGTGTTAAGTGGGAAATTTCAGGCACAAAGAGTTTACCTATATGCAACTAATACTGCCTGCTTTTTAACAAATTATTGTCTAAGCATGGTTGACAAGCAAATACAGAGGTCAGCACAGAAATAGAAGTTTCCAGAACATACCTAATATCACTCTCCCTTTTTCTCCTAATGTCTGCTACCATTCTGAGCTGCCCTTAATATTTCTTTTATCTTTTTCTTTTTTGTTACACAAACAACAAAAAAAGAGCAGAGATATTTTAAGTGAAAATTAACAAATATAAAGGACATCCACCTACAGTCCCATCACCTATAAATTTGTTTTGTTTGCACATATTCCAATCCAGTATTTGCTTACACACACATAAACTATTTGCGTGGTTATAATCTTAAGGTGGATAGAATTTTGTTTTGTACATTTCCACTTATTTACATTATTGACATTAGTGAAAAGACACAAAATTTAAAACGTTAAAACTAGAAGAGACTTTGGGACTTCTAGACAAGAGATAAAGAAACAGAACTGGCAACATCCTGTGTATTGCCCTGTCATATTTTTAATGTTGGATTTCACTGTCAACGTATTAAAATTGGGATATTTTACTTGAAAATCCAAGTATCCTGCTGCTCTTGAAAAAGTGGGAGGGGAGACACTTTGGGGACGAGTGTTGCGCACAGGTTGGAGGAGAGCAGCTGCTGCCCCCGTTAGATGGGGCTTGGTCTCCACAGACCCGATTACTCCGTCCCGTTACACCGGTTACCAACTCGCCTCTTCTTTCCCCGAGTTTACAACCCTGATCTACGCCAAATGCTCTTCTTGTAGATGAAAACGGGAAAACAAATTTCAGAGGGGTAAAGTGACTTACTTAGGGCTACTAAGCTAAATATTAGCATTGTCCACATTGTAAAAGAGGCTGACTCTTTTACAAGACTGTAAACAAGCACCACGTGTGTTTACGTTTATTTTCGAGCGTGTGGGGAAGAGAGGTTCTAGGCGCCAGTCCGATAACCTCACTAGAACTGCCCTGACCACAACCTCCTTTACAGACTGAAATGTCCCAGGTTAGCCACCCACCACCTTTTTGCTCCAGGTCATAATTAACATTTGATGTCCATAAGCCAGACACCTATACCCCCATCAGTCCTGGCCCTGCTCATGGTGACTCCTTTCTCTCATTAAAAACAAAATACCAAAATGCAAGTGAAGGAAGCTGATCACTTTATGGAGATAACATCCAATCTGCTGTTGTTGATAAAGGAACTACTTAATTAAAAAGTAAAAAAAAAACTTTATGATATTCTTATCAGACCTACCTCATAGAGGCGTGATGATATACCAATACCCTAGCAGACAACCACCGTCCTAGAAAATATAAAACTCCCATATCTGTACAGAGACTATATTTTCGGAATGTTAAACCAGGAAACATGGTGCCACCAAGAATCTTTTTTAAATGAATTTAAGATTTTTGGAAAGTTTTACAAAAGTTTAAAAGAGTGATCCATTGTTAGCTGTGGTTTAATAAATGGACTTTATGACAAATAATAAAAATGAAGACCATCTAAGAATGCCTGGTCTCTATATCTATATGGGCAATTCTTAGAAATTTGCCTAGAAAGTGGGACTTGATGGCAGTAACCACTGTGTTGGGTTGCCATTAAGTGTCCCGTGCAGTTTGCACTTGCTTGTAGTGCTTTGTTCTCCAGACAGAACACCTACTCTCTAGGTTCTGCTCCCAAATGGAGAAGGACCTGAGAACACACAGACCACGTCATGGAGTCAACACAGTAAATAATTGAGAAGCTCCTGCATTATGCACTCGTTGAGTCTACAGTTACTCTCTTGGCAGGCACAGAAGTGGTCCATATTCAATCAGGCTCTAGGCTCATTCACAGAAGCGGTCTTTTTTTTTTATTTCTTCTTTTTATTGGAGTATAGTTGATTTACCATGGTGTGTTAGTTTCAGGTGTACAGCAAAGTGATTCAGTTATACATATACATATATCCATTCTTTTTCAGATTCTTATCCCATATAGGTTATTACAGAGTATTGAGTAGAGTTCCCTGTGCTATACAGTAGGTCCTTGTTGATTATCTGTTTTCTATATAGTACTGTGTATATGTTAATCCCAACCTCCTAAATTATACCAAAGGGGAAAAGTGAAGGGGGCAGGGGATGGATCAGAAACAGTCTTAATGGCTCTTATTCTGGCCAAAGCGCCATCTTAGTTGAGCAGCACTAAGGAGGCCAGACCCTCTGTGGCCCGTTTCCCTTTCCCTGAGAACCAGATATGCACATTTCTTCTGGAGCATTTTAAATGAGTATCTACAAACTGAATCTTCTCCTCTACTATGACCAATGGCAGCACCTAAGTTAAGCAAGGTCTCCCCTAGGGTGATGGTTTTCCCCGTTAGGTTAAAATGAGTGTCATGACAAGTGCTAATATTTACCACATACTGAGGTCTAACTATGGCTCTGCTCTCTGCTCAGAATGTCACATATATTATCTCAGCTCTTTTAAAGATGCAGAGCCTGAGGCAAGGGGAGGTTAAGTCACCAACGGAAGGTCACAGTGCTCCTAATCTCAGTCTTTCTAATTCCAAAGCCTGTGGCTATAGCAGACCAGTACCTGCAGCAAGAGCACACGGCAAGGCGGTGACCATCTAGGTGAGTGTGGCCCCATCACAGGTGTTGCCTTGGGAGGCTTCACAAGTATTCCTTAAAGCATTTTTATCACTTGTCTCTTGAAATTGCTTTTAGAACCCCAGGTACATTCTTTTAATATTATCAATGGGATAGATCTTCCTCCTTTGAATGTGGGATTTGAGTTTTGGATATATCCTTGATTCATTCAATACACTGTGGTGATTAAAGAACTTATCAAGCTGGGTAAACCAGTTTGGGTTGAAAACAAGGCATGACAGAATGTAACAAGATGATTTTCATTCTCCAGAGTGTTCTGAAGGTAACGGAATAGAGGCTTTAGAGTTGGACTTAGAGGCACCTGGGTTTTGGGTTCAAATCCTGACTTAGCCACCTGAAAGCTACGTGATTCTGGGCAAGACACGTAATAATTCTTAGCCAAGGTTTCCTCACCTTCAAAAAGAGCATAAGAAAATAATATGCGCATCAGGGTTGTTGTTTGAAGATCAGAAAATATTGTGTCAGGATATGTAGGAAAGTGTCTGAAATTTAGTCCTTTCTCAATAAGTATTTCCTGAATCTGACTATCAGATTATTACTTGTCTCTGTCCTTGCGCTTCCAATGTGGTGAGATGATAAACAGGAGTTAACAGAGTCTGTGACAATGACCGGACCCCAGCGCCCCTCTGAGTGCCACTGGGCCTGGTGTATAGCATTTGTTTGCAATTATACTTGAAAAATCAAGAGTGATGTCCCTAGTTCCCTGATGCTAGGGGAGGTGGATTGAAAGGAGGCTGTGGTGTGGGTTGAAGTTTATGGGAGGCAGTTTCTATCTCAAGTTTACTCCTTGGCACTCTCTAGAAATGTGCGAAACATAATAGCCTCTTAAGCAAGTGCCCCTTCCTACACATTTATGGACTGCCTACCCTACAGCGGGTCCTGGCTCAACGTGGAACAAGGGGCACTGCTGTTGTCACAGTTTCCAAAGGGCTGGCTTAGTGACAGGCATAGAATGATGCTACCCAAATTATAAGAACTGAGAACACCCCAGAACCCATCCACATATACAGTGTCATTCATCAAGTGAATAAGATTATGTAACTCTATAGGCAACAAATGAGCACCTGCTATGTCCAGGCCAGGAGACAGAGTGTGAACAAACCAAACAATTTTCTAGCATAGAGGAAAGAGACCTGGAATGGGGAGCGGGAGGGGAGTGAACAGAGATATAGAGTTTGTGTGGTGGTGTTCCAAATTCATACACCTGCTAGGCTTCCCTGTAAGGTCAAAGAGGTGGTCTGAGAATTCTGGAAACCTTGAAGGAAACTGTTTATCAAAAGAAAGAAAGAGAAGTGTGCAAAGCTTTTGGCTACATAGCGTCAATCAGGGGCATCTAGCGAAGATGGAGGTTGGGGGCAGCCTCTGAGGGCTGTAGAGCTTTGGCAGCTGAGCTAGAACCACCCTGGGCTCTCCTTTGCAGCATCCTGCAAGGCTGAATACTTAGGGTCATGTTTTTCTTTTCAAGCTGACGTATGTTCATTTACACACTGTAGCATTTATTAAGCATCTTAACTCATTTAATCTTCTTAACCATCCTATAAGAACAGCTACAATATTGTTTCCACTTTACAGATGAGAAAATTAGGGTATAGAGAGAGTAAATAACTTACCCAAGGTCAATAGCTTCCAAGTTTCAGAGGTAGGATTTGAAGTTATGCAGTCTGGCTCTTAACCACCAATTTTATGCAAACTTTTTCCTCTCCTCTGCATGCTCCTCCCCCCAGTAGAGTGGCTTTTTGCCCAACTTTAAAATCTTTCCTCTTTTCCTGCAGGGCTCATTCTAGGTCCCACAACTCCCAAACAGGAAGCCGTAAGTGTGGGCAACCTTAGCACAACTACAGAGTGACACTAAAGGCCATCAAGACTTAGTCACTAAGGAGAAAAGAGGCACTTCAGCAGCCTTGGCTTCATTCTTTGGATCCCTAAGGGAGGAGACCTAAGTGACTACCCCCTCTGTCTCTCTTCCTGGCTTTAAAAAAATAAACTGTCGTTCACTCATATGAAGGAATGTTATACAGCAAGGAAAAGCACAAACTTCTCTACAACAGGCATGTAGAAAAGTGCACGTCATAAGTTTATAGCTAGGTGAATAACCCATGTCACCAGTGTCCATATTAAGAAATGGAAAATTACTGGCAATCCAGAAACCACATCCCATTCTCCATTCTCTGCCAATTACTACTCCCACCATCCTTCCCAAAGATAACCACTATCCTGATTTCTAACAATACAAAATTGTATTGTCTGTTTTTGAACTTTATATAAAGGGAAGCATATGATATTCACTCTTTTACTTCTGAACGGTTTTGTTCAACATTTCATGTAAGAGTTCTTTCTGCTGTTGGAAAAAGCAAAGTTGTTTTGTTCTTCCACATTGCAGTATGGAATTCTATTGTATGCATACAACACGGTTTATCTATTGTATACTTGACAACCACTGGGTCGTTTCCAGTTTGGAGCCAGTACAAATAAAGGGAATAGAAGCATTCTTCTACATGTCTTCCAGTGTATGTATGTATGTATGCATTCTCTTGGGCATAAACCTAGGAGAATTTCTGGGTTACGAGGTAGCCTATGAACAATTTTAGTAGATAATGCTAAATAAATTTCCAAAGTGATTGTACTAATTTACACTCCCACCAGCAGTGTAGGAGAGATTTAGTTGTTTTACATTTTCCCCAACACTTTGTATAATCGGTCTTTTTTATTTCTGGATTATAGTAATATCTCACTGTGGTTTTAATTTGTATTTTCTAGTTGACTAATGAGGTTAAGCTGCTTTTCATCTGTTTATTGGCCTTTTTTTTCTTTTTTGGCCGCGCAGTATGCAGGATCTTAGTTCCCCGACCAGGGATTGAACCCATGCCTCCTGCAGTGAAAGCACATAGTCTTAACCACTGGACCGCTGGGGAAGTCCATTATTGGCCACTTGGATATTCTCTTTTGTGAAATGTCTGTTCGAATATTTTACCCATTTCTTTTGGGCTCTCCTGTTGTTGTTGTTGTTGTTTTTCCCTTACTGATTCGTAGGAGTACTTTACACATTCTGGATATGAGACTCTTGCCACTTCTATCTGTTGCAGATTCTCTTCCCATTTTGTGACTTGCAATTTCACTCACTGAACGTTGTAAAATTTTTGTGAGTTTTTTAAAAAAACTGTATTAAAGGGATAATTTCCATATAATAAACTGAACATATTTGAAGTGGACAATTTGTTGAGTTTTACCGTATGAGTAAACTCCTGAAACTATACCTCATTCAAGGTAGGAACCATTTCAATCACCTCCAAAAGATTTTCTGTGCCTCTTGGTAATCCCTCTCTCCTGCTTCCCGTCCCCTGCAAGAACCGATCTGCTTCTGTCATTATAACTTGGTTTGTATGTTCTAGACTTTTATGTAAATGAAATTATTCAGCTTGTATTCTTTTTCATCTGACTTCTGTCATTCAGTATATTTTGACATTTGTTCATGTTGTTATGTGTATCAATAGTTCATCTCTTTTTATTACTGAGTGGTGTTCTATTGTATGTTATATCACAATTTATCCATCACCTGTTGATAGGCAATTGGAATGCTTCCAGTTTGGGGCTATTACAAATAAAGCTGCTATGTACATTTGTGTACTAGACTTTGTATGGACATAGACTTCCATTTCTCTCAGGTAAATAACTAGGAATGAAATTTCCGGGCATATGGTAGGGATCTCTTTCAAGGGTCAGCTTTTTAAGGAACTGTCAAACAGTTATCCACAGTGGCTGTACCATTTACAATTCCATCAGCAATGTATGAGAGTTCCAGTTCCTCCACATCCTCACCAACTTAGTATGATCAAGTCTTTTCGCCTTAGCCATTCTAATAGGTACGTAATGTGGTCCATTATCATCTGAACATTTGCTTCTCTACTGGTAAATTGTGTTGAACATCTTTTCATGCGTGTATTAGCCATTCTTATATCTTCTTTGGTAAAGTGTTCAAAATCTTTAGCCCATTTAAAAAACTGAGCTGTTTCTCTTTTTTTTTTTTTTTTTTTTTGTGGTATGCGGGCCTCCCTCTGCTGTGGCCCCTCCCGTTGCGGAGCACAGGCTCCGGACGCACAGGCTCAGCGGCCATGGCTCACGGGCCCAGCCGCTGCGCGGCACGTGGGATCCTCCCAGACCGGCGCGCGAACCCGGTTCCCCTCCACCGGCAGGCGGACGCGCAAGCACTGCGCCACCAGGGAAGCCCTCTTTCTTTCTTTTTTAATTAATTAATTTATTTTTGGCTGCGTTGGGTCTTCAGTTGCTGCACGTGGGCTTTCTCTAGTTGTGGCGAGCAGGGGCTGCTCTTTGTTGTGGTGCAAGGGCTTCTCATTGCAGTGGCTTCTCTTGTTGCGGAACACAGGCTCTAGGCGTGTGGACTTCAGTAGTTGTGGCACGCAGGCTCAGCAGTTGTGGCTCATGGGCTCTAGAGCACAGGCTCAGTAGTTGTGGCACATGGGCTTAGTTGCTCCGCAGCATGTGAGATCTTCCTGGACCAGGGCTCGAACCCATGTCCCCTGCATTGGCAGGTGGATGCTTAACCACTGCGCCACCAGGGAAGCCCTGTTCATTTTCTTAGTGTTGAGTTATTAAAGTTTTTTTGTATATTGTAGATACAAGTCCTTTATCAGATATTTGATTTGCAATATTTTCTCCCAGACTGTAGCTTTGCTTTTCAGTCTCTTAACTGTGTCTTTTGAAGACTAGAATGTTAAAATTGTGAGGAAGTCAAAATTATGGATCCTGCTTTTAGTTTCATATCAAAGACATTTTGCTTAATCCCAAATCACTAAGATTTTTCTCTTTATTTCTTTTGGAATTTTTACAGTTTTATGCTTTATGTTGAGGTCCATTTTGAGGTAAATTTTATATATTGTGTAAGGTATGGGTTGAAATTCATTTTTTCCTATATAGATATACAATTGTGTCAGTACCATTTATTGAAAAGACTATTTTTTTCCTCCACTGAATTGCCTTTATACTTTTGTCGAAAGTCAGTTGTCCTTATATGTATGGGTCTATTTTCTGGACTCTCTATTCTATTTCATTGATCCATTTGTCTCTCTTGATGCCAATAACACCGTGTTTTAGTTACTATAGCATTATAATAACACTTGAAATCAAGTAGTGTTCGTTCTCTAAATTTGTTCTTTGTTAATGTTGTCTTTTGATGAACTCTTCTGTTGTTCTTTTGATGTACTCTTCTGGTGTTTTGTTTTGCTTGTCTTTTAACAAGTTTTCGCTAAGGAACCTTGAATCCACTCAGACAGACACTCTTCTTACTTGGAGCAAGGGGGTGGGAAAGCCCAGGTGGAAGGTGAGCTGGAAGGGCACCTCTGATTCGTAGTAATTCTTAGAAGTGACCCAGCATTGCGCCAGCTGTTTTGCATACAGCCTCTCATTTTATCTAAGATCCTTATAATTTCCCTTCTAGGCATATGCTTCAGAACAGGGTCACAAAACCTTTTCTGTAAAGGACCAGATGTTTTAGAGGGGGCCAACTTCCCGGGCTTGGACCAATGCCTCTGCACAGTCCCACATGCTAAGAAAGGTTCTGTGCTTGGTTGCATGCTCTGCTGTCCCCATGTTGAGAGTCTCGATAGCTTTTTTCTTTAAACGAGGCCCTGAATTTTCATTATAAATTAAATACTCTGTAGCCAATCCAGATTGTAGGCTCTGCGGGGCCGTACAAATCTCTGACTCACCTGCTCGTCTCTGTCCATGTTAGAGGAAAGCAGCCATAGATGATATGTAAAGAGTGAGCCCAGCTGTGCTTCAAGAAAACTGTATTTCTGCACACTGCATTTGAATGTAGTATCATTTTTACATATCATGAGATTTTTTTCCTCTTTTTTTCCTCTTAATCATTTGAAAACGTGAAAACCTTTCTTAGCTCCAAGGCCATACAAGAACAAGCAGTGGGTTCTACTTAGCCTGTGGGTGGTAGATTTCTGGCCCCTCCTTGGGGAAAGTCCTGCATATGTGCAGTAGGCGAGGTGGACAGGAAGTTCACATCAGAACAGTTCGTGAATGCTCCAAGCTGGAAACAAACCAGAAGTCCCCACAAAGGCAGAATGGTTAACTACACTGTTGTGTATTTATCCACGACATATGATTGAAAGAAAGAAGCAAGTCACAAAAGAGTATACGCAGTATGATTTTATTTATATAAAGTTCAAAAATAGGCCCACGTAAGCATTGAAACTAAAATTAAAAAATTAAAAGCAAGGAAATGATCATAAGAAACATCAGGATATTGGTTACCTCTCAGGAGAGGGAGATGATAGGGAGGAGACTTCTGAGGTCCAGGCAATGTTGTCTTTCTTGACTTGGGTCATTGTTGTTTATATTTATTCTTTGAACTATACCTTTTATGCATCTACTCTGAAATGTATATCTCATCATTTTTAAAAGTTCAGTTCCTGGCGCTAACCCTAAGTTGGCATTTGGAGCCCCATTTCATAGTGAGGTTTGTGGTGGGCCCCAGGGGGCAGCTGCATGCCCGGGCCACATGTTTCCAGCTTCCTGAAGCTCCTCTGATATAATTTTGAAGACCTTTGGCATCCTTCTGGCCCTGGGCTTCCACATTTGCCAAGAAGAGTCTTGGCTTTTATAGCATTCAAATGTTTTTCTTTTCAGTTTGCTTTCGTCTCAGACACTAATGCTCTCTGCCAAATTCCCTCAAGGTCAAATCCACGTTATTATGGGTTCCATTGTCTTGAAGGCTTTCTTGTTTGCAAATTCCATTTTTCCTAATTTCAAAATATAAATAATTCAATCAGATTGAATTGGGCAGTGGAAGTGTGTGCTGGCTACTTTCCCTTTAACCCTCTGCTCTTCAGTGTTTATTCTCCTCTTAACATTTCTACCTTCTGGCTCCCTATGTGTGACTGTATGTTTTCATTAGCTGGGCAGGGCTAAATTGAAAGAAAGGAAAATATGTACTCATGGTTGAAAAGGACATGCATTTAGGAGTAAACCAACTGGAGTGTGAACCTCACTCAGCTTATCAGCTGTGTGTTCAAAGCCAGTGACCCAACCTCTCTGAGTCTCTTCTTTCATTAATGGAAGTGAGGGCTGAAAACTATGAGAGGAAATCATTGTGAGAATTAGATGTGTGAAGGTTAAACAAGAAAGCCTGTGAAATGTACCCAGCTCTGCACCTTCTGCTACTGCAGGACTTGTGGAAGGGAGGCAATACATTTTAGTTTTCTTTCTCTCTCCCTCCTTGCTTCTTCTATCCTCCCTCCTTCCCTCCCTTCCATCCTTTGCTTTTGCAAGATTTTTCTGCCCACGTCATCAACCACGTTTATCCAGCAATTCCCTAATGAAAGAAAAGGATAATAGGCAGGTTGGGGACAGGAAAAATTAAAGGTGAAAGATTTTGCTCTGGAGCCTGAGGAAAAAGCACAGAGCACACTTTAATCGCCCACTTCTCTTTATACTCCTCCTTTTCCCTTGAACTCATAAGTCTGCTCACACCTAGAAATCCAAGAACCATAGCAAGGCTGCAGTCAGAATCTTTAGAGAGCCTGAGAGAGCTGCACCATGATTTTAGGGATAAAATTTGCTTCCATGTAAATCACTTAGAACCTTATCTGGCATACTGTCAGCACTCAGTAAACGCTGGATATTATTACTGTTATTATTGTTGTTATGATTATTATTGTTGTTCAGGACAAGCATCCCACTACAGGCTATCAAAGTGGTAAGGCCATTAGCTGCCTTGTTTGCCAAGTGCCTACCCAAGTTACAAATCATAGCAATGGTTGTTTCTTTTAGCATTTCCCAGCCTCCCGTGTCATTTCCCCCCACCAAAGGTTTCATTCTGCCTTTTCCAGAACAAACATCATTATAATCACTTCTTGTTCACATCTCTGATATCCCCATGGCTCTTGTTGCTCTCACTGGTAGTAGCAACACCTCTGAATTTACTACCATCTGCAAATATCATTAGCTATTGTTTATTCCCTCTCCCACACTATTAATGAAGATGTTAATTAAGACCAGAAACTAACACTGACCCCAGCAGCAATCCACTAGACATTTATCCAACTGGATAAACTTCTGTTAGTCATTACCCACTGCTCCTAGACATTACCACCACTCCATTCCCTTCATCTGCTAGTTTGTAAGAGACCAGGGGAGAGAATTAAGGGAGCCCAGTATTATTTAAAAATTAACACTCTGATACTTAGGGTTTTTGGAAAGGGATTTGGTGGAACATCAGAAGGGCAGTTGTCAGTAGTATGCATGAGTGAAATGAGCCAGCCTCCAAAAGAATTTGGTAACTGCCTGGCTCCACTTACGAGTGTCTGATAATTTAGCAACACACTGTGAGGCTGGAGGACACTAGTACAAATTAAAGAGTTTGCTTTCACCTTCTTCCTTTTACAGATGATAGGACTGAGACCCAAAGAGGTAAAGAGACTTGTCCAAGGTCACTTCCCTGGTTTGTGCTAGAACCTGAATTGGAACTGGGGGCTCTAATTTCCTGTCTCATGCTCTTTGCAGGAGCCAAGTTGATCATGCTTCACAGAGGTTCTGTTCAGACACCTGCGCATTAGCATTTGCCCGCTAAATCCTAGATGCACGGAGCAGTGTCCATCAACTTCATCTTGTGGTCCCCAGCAAATCATCTCCTATAGTAGGAGTTCTTTACATACTTATTAAAGAAATGAGCATTGTCCACCATGATGCACTGTTCTCTCAACATATAAATTAGTGCTCCTCAACCTTGGCTAAACATTAGAATCACCCAAGGGAGCTTTGAAAAAATACCGATGCCCAGAGCACAGCCCTTGAGATCTGGATTTAATTGGATTGAGGAGAGACCAGGCACTGGTAATTTTTTAAAGCTCCCCAGGTGATTCTAATGCAGCCAGGGTTGCGAGCCACCTCCGAGGATAAAGTGTTTTTCCAAAGATTCCTAAATTGGGAAGTTGCTTGTTCTACAGAATGGGGTCAGTACAGAACTGCTGTAACTTGGCAATTAGGAGCAAACCTTTCTCTTAAACAGGAAACTGACTGCTCTTCAAACCTTTTCCTTGCAAAGAATGCAAATTACCTTGCCAACCCAGAATGATGTAGTTTGGAATCTATTAATCTGGTGGTTATTATTAGAGACGATGTGCCCACAGAGCACATAGTATTTACACCTGGCAATTTTTCCGGACTTTAACTGTGTAGGCAGTAGTGCCAACTTAAAGCTCTCAGGTGGTCCCAAAGTGAGGAACTGTTTTAGTATAAAAGCTGGCCCACTGGAAGCGAAGCAACGTCAAGCAAGGAACAGAGGACTCACCAGTGTTTAGGGGTTTGCTTATTTAGACATTAATACTCATTGTACCCGTTGCAGTAACAAATGCCTTCCTGCCGCTGGTACGGCAATGAAGCCTTAGCAGATGAAGAATGTAGGTCAAAGACAAAATAAGGAAACATAATCTCAGGCTTCTTCCTGGACAAGAGCCCAAGAAGAATAAAAGACAAGGCTCTGGAAGGCTTCAGAGGCTGCTAGGCTCCTGGCATCATACTTTGTGGTCTTTTCCATTTTAGGGGAACATCCATACATGACTATGTGCCCAGCAATACTCACACCTTTCAGAGAGGGAAATTCAGAGCACTCGTGTTTGGTTGTACAGGTTGCTCACTGTCCAAGGGTGCCTGGTGCATGGGGGTTGAGATCTGCAGTGGGAAGAGGTGTTTCCAGGAAGGACAGATGGTTCTATTTGCAGTTCGCAGAAAGGCCCCACATGGAAATTGGGATGCCTGAAGACGGAGAAAGACAGACACAACAGGTTTCCACATCCTGGTCATAAGTAGCAGGGGCCTTGTGATGAAAACAGGGAAGGAGAGAGAAGAAATGATGGAAAGTGTTGGAGAGGGACCATGAGGGACTGCCCACCTTCACAGAATATGCCCCGAATCAGTGCCTCTCAATGGCCGTGAAGGCTGAGAGGAGACAGGAAAATGTACAGGAAGCCAGTGAAACGTGGAAATGGAGTAACTGTAGAACAGACAATAAGACGCACAGAAAAAGGAAGTCCAAGGTGGGAACATTTTTCACACGTTCACTCTCTCATCAACTGAAGTTGGGGCCCCAGCCATGCGTGGCTCACAGGCTTGCCCGCTGCTGTCACAACCTAGTCCAGCTTTGGGGAAACAGAAAGGAAGAGAAGGCATCCTGGCAACCGTCCCTGGTGGAGGGTCAGGACAGGCGCCTCCGCCAGTTAATTCTTCCAGATGCCCTGAAGTGTCCTCCCAAGACACTGTCCGAGAAACAGCTTAGCTAGAGAGTGACTCCTCTGGAGGGGAAAAAAATCGGTCATTTCGACAAGGTCAAAATACCAAGAAAACAGCTCTCCCAAGTGAGAAGTCCTGGGTCAGGATCACAGTTCATTAGAACCTATTCTTGTCTGCTTCTCCCTTCTTAGGTTTTTTGGCCAGGGTGTGATTTTTAGTATGTGCCCCCAAACAGAGGCCCTGTGGGCACACAGTCTCTAATAAAAACATGTAAATGGGTTGGATTTTGGATAAGGGTTCTCTCCCTGTTAACCACTGAAAAGAAAGAACTCTAGGGGAGGGACTGCAATACTGGAGCCAAATAATGCCATCCAAGGACAAATTAGCCCAGGTGGTATTTGGGCATAGAATATGAGTGGGCTATGCTGTGGTCTGCCCTGCTCCAACACTGAGACTCAGAGAGCAGTCAGGTTTCCCTTAGGGTCTGAAAAATTGGGGCAATGTGGATGATTTCCCCTTTGCTTGCACCTTAGAAAGCTCAGGGAGGAAGCCAGTGGAGTGAGAAGGAAGGGAGGGAGGGAGGGAGGATTCATTTATTGAGCACAGACTGCTTGCCAGACATTGCTCTTGGCTTTTTCATACATGCAATTCCACTGAATCTTTAGAATACCACTGTGAGGTAGGTAATGAGTGCCTACCTTGCCTAGCTAATGAGTGGCCAGGTTATGTTCAAACCAGTTTTGTCAGATTTCCAAATTCCTCCCTTTTCCTCTTGTCTCCGTGAACTAAATCTACATACATGTACACCTGTATATATGCACGTGCATATGTGTTTTATCACGTCGGCGTTTCTTAATACTGCCCTTGTCACCAAGCAGCCAAACAATGAGGGTAAATTTCCTGTGTTATATTTCTGTTTTTTATAATCTTCTCAGGCTAATTGGTTTTCCTCTCTCCAGAGTTGCCTCCAACGTTGTTTTCATCAGACTTTGCCTGTGTGTTATTGAAGAAAGGAGGAAAAGAGGAAGGGATGAGGCCGAGGGAGACCATTTGTCCTGGTTCTGTTGCCTACTGGGCATGGTTTGTTTTCTTTTATTGTTGGGGGGAGGAGAATGCCACTGTTTGCCACCCTGTACCACCAACTGTGGGAATTCTCAGATCTCCTTTCGATAAAGAGTTCAGCCCTCTTTAACCCACAACCTGCTGATAGTTGAAATCCTCCCTTTGCTTTCGAAATAGCCATCCTTGGAGAAGCTTCTTTTCAAGCAGCCATTCCATACTTCTCTTAAAGAGGCATTGAAGCCCTTGCCTCAATTTCCAGGGGCCCCTACGTTTTGGGTTTTTTGGTTTTGTTTTGTTTTTTTCCTGAGAGGAAGTGGAGAAGGGCTGGGGGTGGGAATGCAGTGATGAGGCTGCACCTCCCTTCCCACTGGCCACCTGCTGCCCAGGGGAGGAGAGCTGTGACCAGGTTCTCCCCCAGTCCCCACCCCATGGCTCCTTGGAGCAGACACAGATGCTTCAGGAGGAGATGCTATCACAAAAGGGTTTATTAGGGAAAGAAAGTGTGAAAGGGATGGGGCTGTTGGCAGGGACGCCTGTTCCATGCTTCAGCCTCTGCTGTCTGCAGGTTTTGTTGATCGATCTTTCCTTTTCTTTCTCCACTCCCTACTTTCCAAGGGTTTATAGTCACTTTACAAAGAAAAGCAATTGCCAGGCAAAGATGTTTAGAGTATTGTATTAAAGTTTGGTGGAGAGAAGGGAGGAGGAAGGAAAAGGCTGGATTGTGGAGGGGACAGGGTGGGGGGGATGATACTGGCTGCAGAAGACTGCCAGAGAAAGCAAAGGCAGGCAGGCAGGCATGAGAGGCCCGAGCAGCGGCCAAGAAGCGGAGAAAGGGCTGCCGGGGACAGGCGGACAAAGTGTGCCTGAAGCCTTATAGAAAAAGAGCAAAGACCTGAACAGGAGGGACGGTTAAAAACCAAAGTGTAAATGGACCTTGGGGTTCTCCTGGCAAAGAGAACCGCCAACAAAATACGAAATAGGCCACCGCGACAACCCAGAGAAACAAGTGCTGTGGAGGCCGTTCGGAGATGCCACAGAAAAGGCCCAGCAAGTAAATATATAAAGGGCAGAGTATGCTAATATGCTGAGAGCCTTTAAACAGGGGGAGTGGGGCGGGGAGAGGGGGAGAGAGAGAGAGACTATGAAGGTCTGAGACAGAGCGACATCAAGTGAAAGCAAAAGCAGCACAGAGACAGACAGGGACAAAACACACACACACATAGCCAGACCCCATAGAGGGACACAGAGAGAAAGACAGAAAGGGTTGAGGGAGGGGACTGACAGGGGGCGAGTGGGGTGAGAGAGAAAGTCTCTAGCCAAATGCGGGAGACTTGGCAGTGGGACAGCGGCAGCCGGGCGAGGCAATAACTGCACTTGCTGTGTCTCGTCTATTGTTGTCTGGGGGGGGGGGCGGTGGAGGGGACAGGGGGAGTTGTTTGTTTGTTTTGTTGTTTGGCCTCTTTGTCTCTTTTGTTCCAAGCAGTTAGTTTGCTTCTTTCCCAGACACTGGGCTGATGGAAGAGCTTTACGGATTTTTCTTAAAGAAACAGGATTAGCTAGTTTACCAGTATTAGTAATTTCTCAGTCCTAACCCAGTTCCTGCCTAAGTGACTGTTTGATTTTTTATTTTTTATAAAGGATCATATTAAGAATGGAGAGTCAGCGTTTACGCTGTTTTTTTGTGCCTGATTAACAGGAATGAACTGGTCAATTTCACCCTCCCCACTCAACCCCTTTCCTAGGGGTTTGCCAACACTGCAGGGGGGAGGAGGAAAGCAAAAAAGGAGAAGAAAATCCTACAAACAAAAGTAACGGGGAACATACATAAATAACTCCAAACACATTGGTAGATGTTCTACTTTTTTTAAACCTAAGCATCAAGATTCGAAATATAAACTTGAAGCTTTAAATAATCAGAAGAGGGGCTCTAAAGGAAGAGGGATGGCTCGGTCATCCCTCCCCTGACTCCGCCAAGGCACTGCCTGCTCCCTCAGAGTTACACCCGGGCTTTTCCCAGGCTCCATCCCAGAAGATAAAACAGCACAGCCCCCCGGCTCTGGGAGCCTGTCCTGGGTCACTCCCCACCCCCTCCTTGGCCTTCCTGAAAGGAAATGACCATCCTGCACACTCAGGGAGCCGAGGTGCCAGTGTCACTACACTGAGTGCGGAGTTGCTTTCTATTCATTTGAGGAGAGGTAGGGGAAAGGGGTGTACCGAAAGCCTTTCACTTCTTTGTTTCCACAGAGACTCCCTGCTTCCTGTGCTCCTAGTAATTTAACTAGGTTTTGGTCTACAGCAGACAGCTTCTGAAGGAAATGAAATTTTAAAACACTCCCAAATTCATCTCTGTTGGGTTTTCAATTTCTCTCTAATCCTCCCGCCCGAAGCACAGCCAGCCCTTTTCTTAATCTTACCTTTCTCCTCTCCTCTCCTGCCTTAAACGCTCCCAATGAAATCTAGGGTGCTGGAGATTAAAAATAAATACAACCCTAGGAATCTAGAAGGGTAGGTGGGGTGGGGACGGCAAAGGGAAGTGGGGGGCTCCTTTGTGAATGGATCCTTTATGCTCAAAGTAAACACAGACCACAGTGGATGCTTCTGCCCTCCGAAGTGTGGCTGGGTATCGCTGGCTCTGGGGGAGTTAAGGTGCTTCTCCTTCGTCCCGCCCTTGAGGAGTTTGGGACTTAAGAGACTGACAATTTCGTCAGCTGCTCAGATTTGGGGGTGGCAGGGTGAGGAGTTAAGAAGCAGGGCTGGGGCTTCCCTGGTGGCGCAGTGGTTGGGAGTCCGCCTGCCGATGCAGGGGACGCGGGTTCGTGCCCTGGTCCGGGAGGATCCCACGTGCCGCGGAGCGGCTGGGCCCGTGAGCCATGGCCGCTGGGCCTGCGCGTCCGAAGCCTGTGCTCCGCAACGGGAGAGGCCACAACAGTGAGAGGCCCGCGTACCGCAGGAAAAATAAAAATAAAAAAAAAAAGAAGCAGGGCTGCTTACACTCACAACTTTAGCCGCTGCCCTCCTCCTCTACGTTAATTTTTCTTCTCTCGCCTCCCCCCCTCACCCCACTCGCCACTCCTTTTAAAAAGCCGCCACAGGCGTCTCGCAGATGATGGCGCCTCGTGGTTTTGCTCTTATTGCTGGGGGGCCATTTGAACGGGCGGGGGATACCTCCCGCCTTCCCAGGCTGCCCTCCGCTGGGTTTTCTCCGACACAGCCTTGGTGGCAACGTGGACCAGGGCATGCAGGGACCGGCGGGGGGTGGAGCGGGTGGGGCGACGAGGGGGGACCTCGGTCCCAGGCGGCCCAGCCCTAGTGGGGCCTGTGCGAGGCGCGGCCTGATGGAGCACCGGGCGAGTGGCGCACGTGTTCCCAAGCTCAGGGAGGTCAAAGGGAGGACATGGTGGGGACAGGTCTCGGCAGCTCTCGCGGGGAGGCATTTGTAGCCACCTTTGCTTTGGGTAGACGTTTCACGTCCGCGGCCACACGAGGTAATAAGACATCCTCCTAAACCTTGAGCGTCGGGCAAACTTGTTTCTGTTGCCGGGGACGCTGGCGCAGCCGGGCTGAACCCATTAGCCCCTACGGACATCGCGCAGGGCAGGCGTCGTCTGCGACCGACGAGGGGAACGCATCCGGCACGTGGAAGTATCAAGGCAGAGGGCTGGCCCCACCCTGGCGGGGTCAAGTACGATCCCCATCCCAATCCGGTGGGATTCAGAAACACCCGGCGACCCCAGGCCCGGGAGTCCGGCCCGCGCGGGTCCGCGGCGGATTTCGTTTCACTTCCCCGCACGCGGTGCGGCGCACCCAGAGATCCAGTTTCCCCGGAACGTTCCCGTTGACTTGGTTTGAAAGTTAAAGCCCCGGGGTAGTAAGACTGGCCGCAAAAATCTCCAACTCCGCTAATCCTAGACAAAATAAAAACATAATAGGCCACCAACCAACCAACTCGGGGCCCATTCCGTGGGTGTCTCTCGGCGGGGCACCCGTTACTGCAGGACCTGGAGGGAGGGAACCTTTCTACCTCGAATTTTCCGTGTGTAGGAAGCCCTCTGGAAGGTGTTAGAACGGGGTCTTCCCCCTACTCCGGTCTCCTAAACAGGTATAAAAATATCCCCCGCACCGGCGGCATCCGCAGCTCTGGCGGGGCTTGGGGGCGAGGGCCGGGGGGAGGCACAGGAGGCTTGCCTTGAGGCTGAGCTCCAGCACGAATTTGCCCCACACCAGGACGGAGGGTCTCCTTGGGAGACGAAGCCCAGGCGGAGAAATCGCGGCCTGGGGACCCCTGGCCTCACTCAGGAAACAACCCGCCCGGCGCGAAGGATGCGTCTCCCTAGCCCAGCGCCGGGAAACTGGAAGGCAGGCGGACTCTTGAGGCTCCAGCAGGATGTAATCTCAAAGAAAAAAAAAATATCTAAAAAAAAAAAAAAAAAAACAAAAGCTGTTTGTATAATTAAGTACCTTTACAGAAAATGATTTCCAGGGATAAATGGCTTTCCAAGTAAATTCTTCCAAATATTTAGGGAAGAAATATTGGTAATCTTACATAAAAATCTTCCAGGAAACAGAAAAGTATATATTGCTCAAAATATTTATAAGGCCAACATAAGCTTCAGATGCCCACAGGTCCCTGCGCCGCAAACGAGGTGGGGGAGGAGGGGGCGGAACGGCCGAGGCGCAGAGAGTGGAGGATGCGGAACGAACTCCGTCCCCTGCAGAGTCGGTGCCTTCGGGGGCTCCACCACCGCGCGCTCCCACTCGCAAGGTTTGGACTCACAGGGGAGGCCGAAGGTGGGAGGGAGAGAAGAGAAAGAGAGGTGGAGGGGGCGGGGGTGTTGGGGGGGGTTCTTTTCCTCCTCTTGCCAGCGCCAGCCGAGACGAACTAGAGGTGGCAACGCGCTAGAAAACTTTGGAAAGTTTAGGTAGCACGGTTAGCGGAGGAGGCGCAGGGCGTGCAAGCTGAGCTAGGGTAGGCGTGGGCGAGCAGGCTGGGTGTCATTGGGAGGCCAGGTCCTGAGGCGGTTAAAGATCCAAGTCTCCCGGATCAGGTCCGCCCGCGGCCCCAGAGGTTTCTAGGGGCCAGTGACCCTGGGGAGTTTGAGGGCGTTTCTCTAGGGGACAGAGCAGGCAGAGCCGGGGTTCCGCGGTGTGTGTTGGTGCGGAAAACACTACCCCACGACAGCTCAGAGCAGCAGCGGGAAAGGCTTGTCTGCCAAAGCGGGGATTAGATCCGCCGGCTCAAAGGCTCGGTCGCCCACCTTCTGCCACCCGGCGAGGGCCTTGCGCGCGCCAGGGATCTTTCAGGGTGATGCGCTCAGTTTCGAGTCGCGCGCCGGCTCTCCGTGCACCACGTGCGCCCACGGCCTCTGGCGGGGACATTTGGGAGAGTGCCCCTGAAGGGGACGGGGCCACGCAGCCAGGATCAGGCTTCTGCGACGTTCTGGCCTGCGCATCCTTGCTGGAGGCAGGACGCAGTGGCCCAACCCAACTTCTCCCTGCGCCCTGGGAAGGAAGTGTAGTGCGCTCTCTGGAGCGCAAGGCCGCCGCCGCCCATTCCACACACCGCCTGGCATTCTGCTTTTCCTCACTGCGCACCAGGGAAAGGCATAATTCAATAATATCATCCAAGTGCAACACGGCCTTTTCCTCTTTTGCTCTGGAGCCTAGGGCGTTTCGAAGGGGAATCTCCCAATTCCCAAATAAATACCTATGGGTCTAAAGCGGAGCTGGGTTCTGTAGTAACTACTGGGGGGAAAAAAAGAATTCAAATCGGATGTGAATTTACAGGCTGAAGCGGCTTATTTAGGCTCATTGAGTGCCATTCCCAACGGCCCAGCTCGCGCTATTTCGAAAGAAGCTGGAGATTGGAGAGAAAACAGGGTTATTTAAGATGACTCCCAGAACGCGACTTTCCTTCCCCGGCTCCCGATGTGACTGCGCGTCTGGGCTCCCGCTTAACGCAGCCTGAGCAGCCCAGCCTTTGATATATAAGTCTTGCCAGCTCCCGGGTGAAACTACCTGTTGGGAGATTCCGCAGCCTAGGCATTCAGCCCTCCTCCTTTACCCCGTGCAAAATCCTGGCAGCGATGAGGATGGTTCTGGGCTTGGCACGAGAAGGGAGAGGACAGAAGAGCCGGGAGCAGCGGACAAAGTCCCTGGCAGTGCCCAGTGAGCTGCGCCCGCGCTTCTGCTTGCTCTTGGGGAACTGGTAATAGTACGCTGAGTGGGGCCCCTGACTTCAGGGATGGGCCCAAACTCAGCACGATTCTCTAAATTCGGAAACCACGAAGCGGTGCCGTTTGTGCTGGCACCTCGGTGCAAGTCTAACTTTAAAAGACAAAAAGCCTCCAGGCGGCTTCCTCGGCGCCCACTCCCACCCTGCACTCCAACACCCCGCACTTTTCCCTGTACCAAAATTCACCTTACTACTTCTTGGAATTCGGAAAACTCCTCCGACGCTTGGACTCGCTGCAACCCAGAGGCTGCTTAAAGCTCTTGCAAGAGTTGCTTGAGGGAAATCACTGTGTTCTTGCGAGCAAACAGAATCTCTGTATTTTTAAACAACCTAACTGGATGAGGGAGCGGAGCTAAGAAGGACAATTTGAGCAGTCTTTGCAGTCTGTTGGAGGAAATTTCGGAGACTGGGGACAGGGGGCTTGTCTCTCACAGGAACCTGTGGGAAGGACAGTTCGGGCCGGGCCCTGGGGCTGGAAGTCTCTCTTGGGAAGCGCACAGCCCGGGTCTGGCTCGCGCGTTTAATGACATTCTTTCCGGCAAACTCTCCAGCAGATCCTGCCCTGACATTACATTGGGGTGGGTGTGAGACGCAGGCTGGGCTAAACCGGAAACATTTCCCCCAGACGCTGAAGGCACTCCGCGTTGTGTCTCCGATGCGGGTTTCTGCTTTTTGATAGCGAATTCCACTCCGTTTTGGGAGAGGTGGAATTTGGGAGAGGCCCTACGGAGGGGCGCGTTTGGGGTCGGAGGGGACGGAAAGACTTTCTCTATAGCTAGGGGTACAGAGACGCTTTATTTCTCGGCGCACGCGCTTACATCCCCCATTGTCACAAAGCACTCGGCTGAAAACGAAATGGGGACAAATATTCGGCAACTGCAGGAAAGGAGGAGTTGTAATCCTCTTCTTGTTTAGGATACTCGTTTTGACAGCGAAGACTGAGGGGCTACACGGAAGAACGAGAATTTATTCATGAGAATTTATTGCACAGGGATGAGAGTTGAGACTTCGAGCCTGAAAGACAGCTCAGAACGTTTCCCGCGCCACAGT
Organism: Physeter macrocephalus; assembly: GCF_002837175.3. Classification (NCBI taxonomy): domain Eukaryota; kingdom Metazoa; phylum Chordata; class Mammalia; order Artiodactyla; family Physeteridae; genus Physeter; species Physeter macrocephalus. The sequence continues at coordinate 56,830,807 of NC_041222.1, forward strand.
CTCTTTTTACGATCCTGGCAATATTGGGCTGTTCGGCCCTTAAGTCACACCTCTAGTCCCAGACCTTAGTGGTATTTCCCTTCCCCGTGTGCCTTCTTCCTGTGGCCACTCATTTCGGCATCCTTGCCCAGAACTAAGGGCGTCTGGAACAACTCTTGCAAACTTGCGCTTCGCAGGGCGCACACGCACCGGTGGGCTCTCCCTGCGCGGCCCGCTCGGCTGCCCCGGGGACCCCTCGGGGGCCTGGGAAACCCGGAGTATTTTCCAGCACTCAACCTCGGCGCTCCTGTTCTATTTCAGTTCAGTCCCAGGGGCACGGACCCAAGGGTAGTAAACAATGCTGCTTATTAGAGATACCAACGGGCACAGAAAAGAACCGCGCGGAAAAGCAAGCGCAGAAAGCATTTTAACAAGTGGGCAGACATTCAGAACTGCCTTTGAAAGTGACTTCTAATGTACAACAGAAGGCATTTCTCTAAAAACACTGAAGTTCGAAGAATATAGGTTTATCAAAGTATGATGATTGGAGCAGTTTTTATTTATTTGGTTTTGCTTTCTGGAAATCAGGCAGAGTTGCTGCTACCTGCCGAAGCCTCTCTACCAGGCACCTCCTTCCTCCTCCCTCTCCCCCCTCCCTTAGATCGCTAGGCCTTATAAAAAAAGGGAGGGGTCTTCCAGGTGTTGGCATACTTTGGAACCTTTATTTCAGATCCCACAAGAATTGAAAACACTACTTTCCCCTCAGGCAGAGACAACACGGGCTTTGGGGGGAGATGTCATTGTAACAGGCGAGGCCAGATAATTCAGAGATACAAAAAAAAAAAATTACACTTTTTCTTCTGACCTCCAGAGTGGGGTCTGAAGATTCCTCCTGGGGAGCGGGTGAAACCAATTTCTGCTCTGCCTGATGGCCTTAAGAAAGGGCCTCCCATCTGCTCTGAACACCCCCCCTTGCAATGTCAGGAAATCTTCCTGCCTGCAAATATTGGCAAGAGGCTGCTACGACAGGCGGTGCTGCTTTAAATAGGAAGAAGACCACAGGGCAAAAGGAGTCTCAACCTTCCTACCCACCAGACCACCTGCCTCCCATCCCCAAAGGCCCAGCACTGGCAAAGGAGACTATAAGGAAAAATCTCTGATTCTGAGCAGGGTGGGAAGTGAATCAGTGTGTGTTCCAGGAACACGCCTCTGTTGGATTCTCAGGAGCTGGCTGCCCCAGAACAGGTCTCCCCAACCCAGCTGCTGAAGTTTTAGTGTCTGAGCATCTGCACCCTCCATGACCCAGTCTCTCTGCTTCTGTTGTGCTGGTTCAGTTAATGCTGGGAGAAACTTAAGAGGTTTTTCCATCCAGTTCTACCAGGCGGCTCTGCTTCTGCTTGTGCTAAGGAGAGGGTCTAGTCTCCCCAGGGCCAGCCCTGTGCCCCACAGAGAACTCTCAGCCTAGGAGATTGGACTGGGGCTGGCTCTGGCCGGGCCAGGGGGCTCTGGCCTTGAATTTCATCCCCTCTGCCAACCAAGGGCATCTCTTTTGTCAGGAAATAATCATGAGGCCAACTACACCCAAGGAACAGCCTAAACTGTCTTTTCCCACCTGCCCCCCCCCCAAGCTGATGACCTCACAGTGTTCACGCATTTTTGTTTCCTAATTTAATTCCTGTATTATTTTAGAACTTGTTCTGCTGTCTCTGGCCCTTTCAGCCTACCCTAGTTGACAACTTTTAGGAAGGGTTTCGGCCTGATGAACTCAAGCTTGAGAGACCTCCTTGTGAAGCCTGTGGCTGAATTTTAGAAGGTGCCTCAGTCACTTTTGGGGGTGAGCTCTGCTCTGTCCTTCCCACAGTTTTCCAAATCAACTGGCCTGAATCTTGTAATTTTACAGATGTGGAAACCAAGGCTCAGAGAAGGATCTGACTTACTCAAGGGCATACAGTGAGCTGAGAGCAGAATCTGCATCAGACTCCGAGTTTCTCGATTTGAAGTCCATTTGCTCAGTTTTGAGGGTGGTGTGATCACTAATAATAAACTACTGTCTGGGAAGCATCAGCTCCGTACCAGACTACATGCCATGCCAGACACTTTACATAAGTCATCATGACAGCAATTCTAAAGAGCATCATTAGTCCCAATAAAAATTTAAAAATAAAATTATGAAAGTAATGATATGCATAAATCAAAATACTTCCAATAATACAAAGGGGCATAAAATGAAAGTAAAAGTCTCCTACTCTGCCCTTCCCCCCTGTCCAGAATACCACTGACCTTTTTTGCCCTTTAGTGACTTTCTCCATATCTGATAGACCTTATCATTACATTATGAATTAGGAGAGGTCAGCTCACATCAGGTGGACTGGCTGGGGCTACCTGTCTCCAGGCTCAGCACTTCCATTCTTCTGCATTAGCTAAGGTGACTGGGGGAAAAAATGGAAGTGAAGGAAGCCAGAGATTAAAAAGGAGGGTCAGGTTAGAGTTAATATCACCCCTTCCTTGGCTCTCCTCCTGCCCCATCCAGGCTCCCACTAATGCTACAGTTTTTCAGGAGCCCAGACCATAGGCTCTCTCAGGGCAGATAACCTGATGCTCATCTGTGATGTCAACTGGACAAGCAGCTCTTCTCAGGCCCGTCACCTGAGTACTGTCACCCAAGTGCTGCCCACACCCTCTGCTAGCTCTAGGACTGGTGCAAACCTCTTAGGCTTGAGATTTCCCTGCCTGTCTCTGCAGGTTGTTCTGAAGCTAGAATGAGAGGCAGGGAAAGGACCCCGTAAACTTGAAATCTCTCCATGTAAATAGAGAAGCTGCCTTTCAAAGGCCTGTATAGGACCCCGTGCCCTATTCGTTCAGAACAGTGGATTTTTAGGGTTCTTTGCAAAAAGCGTGTGTTTTGGGGATTTGAGGGTTAGCATTTTGTGAGTTGTGTCTGTGGGGCAGCGCTAGAAGTATGTCTTAGAGAAGAAGGGGCTGTTCATTTATCCCTGAAAGACAGCAGCACTGAGTCTTTGGAATCTGAGTGGATTTCTTTTTGCTGGAGAACAGATACAGCCAAGCTGGTGAGAGCAGAAGGAAGTAGTTACCTCGCCTGGGTTGCACAGTGGGGCGTAAGAGGTGTGGCTGAAAGCATGCTTACGGCCCGTCCCTTTGGGTAGGTGTCTACCTCCAAAGGCTGATCTGAGACTGTTTAGGGGCAGGAGCGGTGGTGAGGGTGAACACCGGGGGGGCATGAGCTTCCCAGAACCAGTCATTTCATTTGTTTGTTATTATTTTTTGAGTGGAAGGGATGGGTATTAGAGGACGGATGTGATCGTTTTTCCAGGGAGCTAGTCCTGTCATTGAGGCTCCTTCATTCTGGAAGAATCTTTAGAAATATCCTCAGTTGAGGGGCCTCCAAGTGAGAGCAAATGATAAACTGCGGCCACGGTCTCCTAAGCTTTGCAGAGGAAGAGCTGCTGGGGAGGGGGTCTGGTGCCTCTGAAAAGCCCGTCTACAAACATGCCCAGAGCCCGGTGACACGCACAGATACGAGATGGGACGGAGGGAGACTGAGCGTCAGGCAAGAAGAAGAAAACGGTTTTAAAGTGAATGAAGGGAGCTGGGGAGTGGGCGGGTTTCAGAGAGAAACCGTGAAAGGAGGGCACGACAGATTTTCGTGGAGGCCTAGCCGGGCTGCAGAGCTTGCCTTCAACGCTGGTGTCAGGACAAAGGATGCTGCGCCCCCTGGTGGCACACCGGCAGCTGGCGCCCGCACGCTACGGCGGAGACCGGGCGGCCAGACCCAGGGACCAGCTGGAAAAGTCGGCGGGTCAGATGCCTTTTCTTCTGTTTGCTAAGGGAGTTGAAGTTGAAATAGCCTTTGCTTTCTCAACTCTGCAGTCTAAATAGAGACGCTGGTATAAAGAGAGCGGGTTTTGTGATTTTGGTATGCAGTTTAGGCCGACAGGACAATGCCTGTTTGGAAGTAGCCTGGTGGGGCGGGAACTGCCCTGGCTGGGAGAAAAGACCTGCGTTTTAGGTGGAGTGCTGGTCTGGAGCAAGTCTTTAAAAATTTAAGAACCTCCTTTTCCTAGTCTTAGCACAAACGGGGATACAGTAAGATGTTTTGAAGGTTTTTTCCAAGCTCTAATACTGGGATTTATGCGATAATCATTACTCTTTTCCCAGAGCCTTGCACATTTGACACGATTTTTTTCTATTGACACACAGGTGCAAATGTTACATGTTTCGGCATCTTACGTTCCCTGGTTCTGAGCAAAGATTTTTGTGGCTCCTTTCCTTTTAAAAATGCAAAATAATCCTCTTTTCACACAGAAGCCATCCCCTCCACCTTTTGTGGAGCCTCTTGCAAAAAGCAGCAGGGTGAGCGCAGATCTTTAGTCTCTGCTCTATTTCTTTTAAAAATAAAGTAGGAAAGTGTTGTGCTGGAAATTATGCTGCTAAGTGTTACATGTGGTAGGTGTGAATGTATGTTTCAATAGTTCCAGGCACAAGACCAAAAACTTCCCCAGAATTAGCAGAATTTTCAGCTATAATCTGGCTAACATTTCTGCAAATAGGTACAAAGACCAATTTGGGAGTATGCTGCCTCCAAGGAGCTGTATAGTTGGGTTTCCATTGAAATTTTGGGCCATCCCTTAGATGGTCAGGTGATTTTAAGTAGGATCGCTGAGAGTCCCCTCTCTTAAAACCTGCAGATCGAGTCTGAGTAGCCAGTTATACCCCACGGCAATTTCTCCTTTCTGCTCTGCGCTTGAAGTCTTATCGCTATAGAATGGGTACATTTTTGTTTTCGTTTTTTAAGAAACTGATTATAGTGCTGCAAAGGATCACTTGAGTAGCAATCTTAGTTTTGCAGAGGTAGAGGGAGTGTGCAGCCATTGTCCCATGGTAGGCAGTGTCACTATGCCGTATGCTACCCCGGAGGAGCCAGGCCCATCTCTCTGAGAGAGGGGGAGCAGGAGGAAGAAGAGCAGCCCATGCAACGTGGCGGATGGCAGCTGCTGAGGACCGGGCTAGTGCTGTGACTTGGAGCACTGTGCCCGCTCTGAAGCGAACATTGTATTGTGTCCCCTCCAAAATTCATACGATGAAGCCCCAACCCCTAGTACCTCAGAGTGTGACTCTATCTGGAGAGAGGACCTTTAAAAACGTTATTCAGGTAACAGGAGGTCAGTGGGGTGGGCTCCCATCCAATGTGACTGCTGTCCTTATAAGAAGAGGAGATTAGGACACAGGCAGGTACAGAGGAAGAGCCTGTGAAGACACAGGGAGAAGGTGGCCATCAGTGAGAAGGCAAGCTCGAGACCGAGGCCTTAGAAAAAGCAACCCTGCTGACACCTTGATCTGAGCCGTCTAGCCTCCAGAACTGTGAGAAGATAAATTTCTGTCATTTAAGTCACTCAGTCTATGGTACTTCATTATGGTAGCCCTAGTGAACTAATACAAGCGGCAACTCGGCACCAGCCAATTCTGTGCTCCGTTTAGGGATGCAAACATAGAGTTACCAAATTTTTCTAGTTTTCAAGAGAGGTTAGGAGTCTTTTGCTTTTTAACTCTTGGCAGCAGGGCTGGTGGCTTCACAGACATGCAAACTGTGCAGTTACACAGGACCTGGTACTAGGAAGGGCCTCGTTGCTTGGTTTAATGTGAAATTCTTAAACTTTGAACAAGGGGCCTGTATTTTCACGTTTCACTGGACCCCGCAAACTATGGAGCCAGTCCTAACATGAAGTTTGAATAAAGTTTAAGGTTAAATAAAGTTTAAATAAGGCTAAGAGTATGAAACAAAATATGTCTGAGGCTGGATGCAGCGGGGGACACGTGTATGAACTTTCTTTTGCTAAATGGATTATGATTTCCCATTCGCCCAGAATCACTGGGAAGAAATTTGTAGAGCCCAGAGGCTTTCTGGGAGTTGGAAGAAAGGCACAGATATTCCCCAGGTGTGAGATTCTACATGAGCTAGTGTAACCCTAGCCAAAAGAAAAAAAAAAAAAAAAAAAGAAACTTTATTTTTCAGGGATGGTCAATAAGAACCTCACAATAAGAATATGCTGAAAAAAGGAGGGATAAATTGGGAGACTGGGATTGACATATACACACTACTATATAAAAAATAGATAACTAATAAAAACCTGTATAGCACAGGGAACTCTACTTGATACTATGTAGTGGCCTGTATGGGAAAAGAATCTAAAAAAAAAAAAAAGAAAAAGAGTGGATATATGTATATGTATAACTGATTCACTCTGCTGTACACCTGAAACTAACACAACATTGTAAGTCAACTATATGCCAATAAAAATTTTTTTTTAAAAAAAGAATATGTTGAGAAAAGGCCCAACATGAGGAATTAAGTGTTTGGTTTGGGATAGAGAGCTGGGTTGGGCCCTGCATATGCCTGATGCTGGAAGCTCTCCCAGAGCCATCCACCTGGGCACCAAGTTGGACTTTGGGAAACTGGAACTGAGTATGTTCCCCTGTATGACCAGCAGGTCTCTGAGGGGCAGTACAGCCCACTGTATAAGCAACATGGAGACACAGCAAGTGACAAAGTGAGAGGGACTGGCTAGACCCCAGTTTTCTGCCCGCAGTTGGGGAGCAAGATTCTTTCTCCTTTGGGCTGAGCCAGTCCCGAGATTCTTGAGAGGTTTTCAGTTGGGCTGGGTTAGGAGTGCTGAGTTGCGAGAGGGAAATCTGGACTGCCTGTTTCAAGGCGGGCCTGAGAACTCCACTGTAAGTGAATGAGATTCTTGGGGGTCATAGTGCATGCCATGTCGGTTGACTCTCATCTGGAAGGGAAAATTTTGCCCCTGGTGAAAGGAACATCAGTCATCAGTGAGCAGAGTCCCGGGGATATTATGGAGAGATCCTGTTTTTAAGGCTATGCATTGATTTATAGAAGCTCACTGAAAATATTATAGCGGAATGTTTGGTCAGGAGGTCTGCTTTTCTCGTTCTATTTCTGCCTGGTACTGGCTAACTGGAGAGTGTACATTTTTAAAAAAGTAATTTCTTATGCACATTTTTGCAAACTCCCTCAGGGGAATGAGTGAAAGACTGTTTGAGACCCTCTGAATTTCTTGGAAGAAAGTTTCTGTATAAATTAATATAGAGCTTTTTTTTTTTTTTTTTTCATCCCAGGTCTGCACGACACTTGGAAGAACACTTCCCATCGCGCAAGGGAGAAAATGAAGCTCTCTGCTCGTCTCTATCAGAGAAGCTAAAAATTCCCCTCTCTTTTCTGCAAGTTTCCCAAACCCCATGACTCTGATTTCCAGGCCAGAGAGTAAGGTTTAATTTTTATTACTCTTTATACTTTGCATATGGAGAGTGCCTGAACAGCACTGTGAGGTACTAGTTATTATGAGCCTGTTGTGGGCAAGGCCAGACCTTGGTGTGACAAGAAATTCAATCACACCTGCTCAGTGATCTGTGGGCCCCAAGTCAGCTCCTATGTTCTCCTGACAAACAGTGCCCTCCCCTGCCCTGGAGGTGGTGAGAAGACTCCTTCTTTGGGCTGAGCCAGTCCCAGGATTCTTAAGGGGTTGGGGTAGTGACCCCAAATTTAAGAGAATTGGAACTCTGTATGTGGCATTTCTACTTTCTTTCCTAAACGGTAGGGAAGGAGAACAAGCATGTAGAAAATAAGAAACCTTGCTAAAACTTTTAACTTAAAAGACCACTGGGTTAAGAGAAATGAAAATTATGTCCATATAAAAACTTGTCCACAAATGTCATAGCAACATTATTCATAATAGCTGAAAAGGAGAAACAGTTCAAATGGCCGCCTGGCCACCAACTAATGAGTGGATAAACAACATGTGGTATATCCCTACAATGGATTACTATTTGACAATAAAAAGGAATGAAATATTGACACATGCTACAACATGGATGAACCTTAAAACATTATGCTAAGTGAAAGAAGCCAGCCACAAGGGAACACCTATTGTATGATTCCATTTATATGAAGTTCCTAGGCGAGGTATATCTATAAAGACAAAAAGTAGACTATGGGTCACCAAAGGCTATAGGTCAGGGTGGAGACATTGGAAGATGACAGCTGAGTGGGTCAGAGTTTCTTTTGGTGGGTGATGAAAATGTTCTAATGTTCTAAAATGTTCTAAAACTAATTGTGGTGAAGGTTGACCAACTCTGTGAATGTACCGAAACCATTGGATTTTGCACTTTAAATGGGTAAATTGCATGGTGTGCAAATTATGTCTTAATAAAGCTGTTAATCTTTTTTTAATGATACTCTAAAAACGACCATTGGTTTATGTATTTTTCTGAAGTTGCTCACCTTGGGATAAATGTCTCTAGGCTTAAAAACAGATTGTATGAACTAAGTAAAATGAGAATGTGGAAACAGTGATTTTTCTCCTAGGTAGAGAGACTGGCTTGCAGAACCATGTGTAGCCACAATAGTTGTACCAGTAAATGTTTTGAACTTTGCTGAACATTTTTTTCCTTAGCCTGAAATCATTAATACCTGTTTGAATGATGATACGGAAGTGGCTTTGTTGTTTTTGTCTTTGCCATATTCCTTTCCCTTTCTTAACTAACAGCACCCTGATTTTCTCTTAAGGACCCACCCACCTCATTTTCAGTCCGTGTGGTTTGCATGTTGCTGACCCTATGCCTTAGGCTGTATGACTCTGACCTGATCAATTAGCAAATTCTACCCAGTGGTATTGGAGCTGGCTCATAGCAGCTCACCTGAGCCAACCAGTAAATTTTCAGGAATTTTGTGAGCCAATTGTTAAACGTCATCACCATTAAAATTTAAAGTATATATATTTATAATTAAATAAATTATATTTAAAACAAAGTTAATAGGCACTCAAAACTCATCACTTTCTAATTATTTGAATACGTTATACTCTTATCTGTGCTCTTGAGGCTACTGACATCTATTGGATCTGGATGGTGGAAGTACTATATAATGGTCCGCTACTGTACATCTTTTCCCAACTCCAAGTTCAGTGACTTCCTGTTGATAACTTGAAACTGGACATGGTGGCAGTATTTAAATCACGGAGGTTAGGCAAATATTATATATGAGGGCTCCCCCTTTTTTGTCCAGGAGATTGTTAAACATTTACTAGCTGTAGTGGGTTGAATGGTGTCCCCCGCAAAAGATATGTCTGTACTCTAATCCCTGGAACTTGTGAATATGATCTTATTTCAAAAAAGGATCTTTGCAGGTGAAATTAAATTAAGGATCTTGAGATGAGATCATCCTGGATTATCCCAGGGGGCCATGCATACAATCACGTGTGTCCATATAATATCAAGGCAAAGGGAGATTAAACACAAATACACAAAGGAGACACACAGATAAGAGACGGAGGCAATATGACCACAGAGGCAGAGATCTGAGTGAAGCGGCCACAAGCCGAGGATTGTCTGGAACTACCAGAAGCTGGAAGAGATAAGAAACAGAATCTCCCCTAGAATCTCTGGAGGGAGACTAGCCCTGCTGACATCTTGATTTTGGATTACTGACCTCCAGAAAAGAGGAAGTAAATTCCTCTTCTTTAAAGCCACCTAGTTTGTGGTAATTTGTTACGGCAGCCACAGGAAACTAATGTACACGCTGCAGCATTATACATGGTTCAGGGATGGGCATGTGACCCATGCTAGGACAATGGGAGGTCAGCTTCTGTTGTAAACGAAACACTCTGCTTCTACCAGGGGTGGCTATGTGGTTCCATCTTTGCCACGATATTTATTTGCCAAAGAAGGAAAACAGCATACAAAGTGGTAAGGTTGGGATGTAGAGACAGAAAAAGAGAAAGAGAGAGTCCAGACAATGTTATTTGAGAAGCTAGATCTGTTCTACCACTGAATTTTTAAAATTCTTTGAACAAATTAATTTCTTTTCTTTCTAAACCAAGTTCTTATTCCAATAAAGCCATGTTAATTTTCAGAGCACAGACAGGGTTGTAAATACAAACAACTGCTTTCATTTCATTAGTTACTATTTAAATCAAGCATAACTAACAAAGAAAATTTAAAAAAAAATATATATATATATATATATATATCAAACAGTGAACAATCTGAGATCTACCTGAATTCAATCGTGTTCACTTGTTCCACAATTAATGAGCCAACCATGTCTAAAACATTCCCTTCAGGACAGATATCCATCTATTTAAGAGCTTACAATTTATTTGCCCGTAGGAGTTTAGTGTAGCCCACATTAATGAGGTTACCAGCAGGATTAACTTTTCATTACATAGTCCATATTTTTCCAGATAGTACTAAATTCATGTAATTTCATTATTTCTCCTAAAGAGAATTTGTTTAATGCACAGCTGAAATATTTTAACTTGTTTATGAGATTACATTTAAGTACATTCACAGATCATAAAAAAATCTCTCAGAATTTTTGGGTTGGGAAAATATTCTTAGAATGATTTTCAATAATACTGTACCTTTGGTAATTTTGTACCTTTCAGCAATTTTTATTTTCCATTATCCTTAGTAATTTGTTAGTGTGGACAAGCACATTTCGAAAGGAGCATGCCTCAGAAAATCCAAAGGACAGACATACGGTACTGAACTATTTTTAAAGTAAAAAGAAAATCTTTTTATCTTTAGCATTTCTACCTCTAACCATTTTTCCAGTTCAAGAGGTTTAAAATTAATTCTGTCCCTCACAATCCTATCTCTTACCTCTATTTTCAAACACCTTTGTTTTTTGATGAGCACATTTTGGATGAATTCCCAGTCAACTTTTAAAATTTAATTAAACTCAGCTAAGTTTAACTCAGATAGCATTAACAGATAGTTTCTTGATAGCTGATTAACTGGGAACCCATCTTTAGGAATTCTAAGAAAAAAAGGTTGCTGAGCGTTGTGTGTTGCTAAAAGTTCTCATACTGATGCCACTAGCATCAATAAACGAATGCCCACTTGTCTTGATTTAAAAAGGAAATGAACTTTCAAATGCAAATATCCAAATATTACATTATTCTGAGTATTTTATACTTGCTAGTAGCATTACTTACCAAAAAAGAGAACTGGAGTATTTTCAAGTCAAAAAACCCACGTAAACCATCAAACACATAAGGAACAAGCAAGCAGACTACACACACACACGCAGGCACACACGCACATGTCTGTGAAGCATAGGGAATAAAAGATTTAACTGAGGACATATATCATACATTCATCGGTCAATGTTCAAGCCTACTCTCTTAGTCTAGAACAGTACTCCTCCTGTACAAAAAAGTAGCCACCTGGACTTCCCTGGTGGCACAGTGGTTAAGAATCCACCTGCCAGTGCAGGGGACACAGGTTCGAGCCCTGGTCTGGGAAGATCCCATATGCCGTGGAGCAACTAAGCCCATGCACCACAACTACTGAGCCCGTGTGCTGCAACTACTGAAGCCCACACATCTAGAGCCTGTGCTCTGCAACAAGGGAAGCCACTGCAATGAGAAGCCCGCGCACCACAACGAAGAGTAGCCCCCGCTCACCGCAACTAGAGAAAGCCCGCGTGCAGCAATGAAGACCCAACGCAGCCAAAAAAAAAAAAAAAAAAAGTAGCCACCAATGGAGAGGGATGGACTGGGAGTTTGGGACTAGCAGATGCAAACTATTATATATAGCTAAATAACAAGATCTTACTATATAGCACGGGGAACTATATTGGAAAAGAATATGAGAAAAGAATGTATATATATGTATAACTGAATCACTTTGCTGTACAGCAGAAATTAACACAACATTGTGAATCAACTATACTTCAATAATATAAATTTTTTTTCCCCAAAATTCTGGGAGAGATTAGACCCATTATCAATTTGGACTTGCAAGAAAACATGGGAAAATCAAAACTTAGCTTTCAGAATCCCCATTTTTATAGCCCCCTAGAAGACTAAAATAAAAATTGGGAACACATAAAGTTCACCAAAGACAGAGGTAAACAGACTCAAAATAAGTGTTTAGAAAGCTACTTTGTTCCCATGAACAAAAGCAGCATTTAAATATTACTCATTCTTGATAACGCTGGCTATGGAGAACTCAAGCAAGTTTGCTTTTTTCGTAAAGCAAAAAAATGAAACTCACTCACCACCAAAGCTGAAATACAAGGAACCGGAAAAAATCAGTGATTTGTTCCCTGATGGCAGCTTTATGCCAGAGGTACAAGAGTTTCTTTACACTAAATTGTTTTCTTCATGTGGAAAACATTGATAGGAATCTAGGTGAGTGGATATAATTAAGTAGTTGTGTGGCTCTAAAATGCTCTTTTTTCCCCATCTAAACACCTCAACATCTGCCCAGGAACCAGAGGAGAGGAACAGCCTTCGAAGAGTTTGGCCCCCGAGATATTTCCAAACTGCCGGGACGAAGGCTTGGAACAGCTACAATAGGGAACCATCCTGCCTTGGACCCGCAGCTAGATTGATGACCTAATACATCTTTCCATCTCTGACTGCCATAGTTTTATGAGCATCAAGAACTGGGCATCTGCCATAGTCAACAAATAGAGCTTCTCCAGAGCTTATACAGCCACAGAAACTCAAGTATCCCCCCAAAACATAGATCGTACAGTCTCCCAGGGCTCAGGGTGCTGCCTCTAGCTTTCACCAGGTATGAGATGGAAATGCTTCTCTGGCAGGATAATTCTTAAAAGGAAGCGTGTGTGTTACCCTCCATGTTATCTTGGCTTAAGAACTCTAAGTCAGTGCAGACCAGATTGCTGAGAAACTAGCAAAGGACGGCTTAAGGGCCCTCTTTCTCAGGGACCCCTTCCAAAGCCCTATACCTCATTTTGTATTTGTAATTTTGCATTCTCTTGGTTGAGTCCCCTTAATTGCATAAGCTATAGAATCCTGCCCCCCTCCCGCCCCACCAAATGGGGATCTGCCCCTGTAAATTGCACCAAATCTTACCTTGAAAAGAGTGTGAAAATTAAACACAAACTCCTATTCATCTTTTATGGATACCCTGCTCCCCTGGCAAGTCACTGTTGAGGATGAGACCCCTTGGTTTGTGTCTCTGGTCCTCAGCTGTTCTCTCAACTAGAGCAGTGGTTCAAAAACTGGCTGCCGTTTAAGTTTATTCTCCTTAGCTCCTAGTGGAAAGAACACTCCGTTGTGAGCTAACTATTACAACGGCTTACGGACTCTAAAGGCCAGAATAATTTCCATGCGTGGTCCTCCTTTCGGTTAAGTTGCATCACTGCTCCACATTAGGTAAGTTTTGTTTTCTACTCAAGTTGACGGATTTGGAGTAGGCTTCTACACTTTCTTAACAGGGCTCTAGAAGGACCAAGCCACAGCATCATGTATTTTTTTTCTGATTACAAAAGTAACAGCATGTATATAGTATATATCCATAAATAACTTGAAACATTATAATATATAGCACAGAAAGTGAAAATCTTTCATAATCCCACACAGCTGAGAAAACCAGTTAACATTTTTTTCAAGGCATATATTAAAATTTATTTATTATTTTACAAAAATGGGATTATATTCTCAACTTTGAAGTGTGCTATTTTCCACCTAGCAATATGTCTTACACATATTTCCATGCCAGTCTGTAAAAAATGATCTTCCTTTTAATCTTCTTTTTAACGGCTCCGTGGTATTGTATTCCATGGCCGAACCAAACTTTCCTTAACCAATTGCCTGTTAGTGCACATTTGGGGCCTTTCCAGTTTTCCCCATAACACAGATTCTTGCAAACATCATTTTACACTTACATCTTTGAGCAGTTGTAGGAGTATTTCTCTATGATTAATTCCCAGAAGGTGGATTATTATCGGGTCAAAGGGTATGAGCACTTCATTTTTAATAGCTATTGCCAAATTGCCCTCCAATAATTTTATACCGATTTATACCCCAACCACACTGTAAGAAGGAGGCTGTTTCCCCACCCCACCTTAGCAACACTAAAATCATGCAATTTGGGGATGTCTGATGTGAGTTAGGAGTTAAGAGGTTCAGCCTGTGCAGCTTTTTCCCTTTGTGAACAGCTAACAAAGACATCAAAAGTCTCCCCCTTTCCTTGATGAACCCTCTGCTCTGAGTGAGCCAATACCCAGACAGACATCTAGCTAATGTGAGAGGTGAAAATTCTAACACCTAATGCTTGCGCCTAGCTGGATTAGAGACAATTGGCCAGTGAATGCATAAGCAAATGTGTGAGTTATAGAATACTAAATAACTTAATTATGAAAGAAATATAAAGCAGTCCCGACTTGGGCACCTCAGTTTTAACGTAAACAGCACATTTGATCTCGTAGCATCAGAATATTTACATCTGCACAATTCCTGGAATTCACCCCTATGTTTAGTGGAGCAAAGTAATTTGAAAAATCTATTCTTTAAAGGTATGTGAAAAGTGACTTTGAGTCAGGCCATTTAAGAAGAGCAACGTTTGCCAACATCCAGTCTGAAGGAGCTCATTCGGAGGATTACCATGGTTTACGTCTCCAGAATCAGGATGAATGGGCATTAGACCGAGAAGAAACTTTAGGAGTTATCCAGTCAAAAGATTTCGAACCTCTGCTCCACGAAGATTTGGGGTTGCTTTAGGGAGACAGAAGAAGCTGACAGAGGAGTAAGGCAGCAGGGGTTAAAGGCACATGGTATTCTAACCCTAATTCCACAAGAGCCCCACTGGGATCTGCTTCATATGGTGGGTTATACAGTGCCTTATCTGGAGCAAGTTGATCCCTTACTTTCCTCGTCTATAAAATAGACATGATAACAGTGCCTGTTAAGAGTAGTGAAGATTAAATTCAATAATACTGTACATGTCAAGGGCTTAGCCAAATACCCTGCACATGCCAAGGACTCAATGAATGTTTACTAATGTATTATTTACGATTTTCCTTTGAAAACGGATTCTGCCGCTAAAACATACACTTGAAAACCACCCATTTATTTTTGTCATCTTGCAAATAAGGTGGTTCTTTCAGATGGAGTGGTGTTAGATTTTATTTCCTGCTTCCCAATCCAATGATCGTACTCTGAGACCCCAGTCCACTTTCATGGAGACTGCTGGGGGCTCTGAGGATAATCGGCCTCCCACACACCAGGTGGCTCCACTCGCCAATGATGTGGCCAAGATCACAGCTCTTCTGGCTGCATTCCCATTGGTTTATAGAAGAAATATCAACGTACGAAAAAAAAGTTTACCTTGCCCTGTGGGAGAAGGTCCCTGCAGGTTCACCATGAGAATTGAACATGGAAGTTGCAAAATGTTAAAAAGATTACCTAGTTGCCATCTCATCCATTATTATGAGGACAATTGAAAGGAGTTCAGAAAGGGACACTTAAACCTTCTAAGACTGGCTGAATTTTCTCTTCTTGGCCAGATGTTTTTAAAAGGAAGAATTCATCCAACAAACATACACTCTTATCAAGCCTTTTCTCAGGAAAGCTTGTCTCTATGTAGGGGAAGTTTTCAAGTTTTCCTAATGAATCACAGACATAAGGCTGGAGGGGGAGAGCTTCCAGCATTTTCCTCTTTGAATGGTCCAACATGAGACCAAAATCCAGGGAGTAAGGAGCAAAACCTTCCAAACCGTATATCTTTTCTACCCAAGAACTCCTTCCATGCCCATCACTGCTGCTGCTGGAGAGCCAGACGTGGGTTTGGGGAGGGGCTTCTCTGTGTCAGGGCCGTTTGGGGTCTGTGCTAGACTTAGGAACAAGTAGACATAAAAGCTGTAGAATTAAGGGTTGAAAATAGCGTTTAATGAAACCCCTCCCTCCAGACGCTCTTGATCAAAGTCTCTCCTTGCACTAAGACAACCGGTCTACAGTTGCATACATAAAACTCTGGCAACACTCTGTCCTCATGGCTTTCAACAGAGGCTTTAGACCTCTGAAACTGGGCATCGTCCCAGAATTGAGATCCAGTTGCATTACGCATACCAGAAGACACACCACCACAGCCGAAGCCCGTGCAACCACTTTCTTTTAACCTCGCGTCTGTGAAAAATTACTTTCCAAAAAAATAAGTGAAACCCGATGTCTTCTCCGGGTGGTTATTTTTGCGCCTATGAAGTCAGTAAAACTCTCCAGATTTATTAGACAGCCCTGCTGCGGAAGACAAGACCACTTCCTATTCCCCAGCAGAAATGTGTGCCATTCCTTTCTGTAACCTTCTGACCACAGCTTTTAATTTTATTCATTTCTTTTATTTTTCCCAGAAAATTTGTCAGAACCTTCTAAGATAAGTGGCTTGGCCTGCACTAAAATCCCAATCTCTGGCATCCAAAAGTGACAAAATGAACACATTTCAGGCTCCTCTAGCTTTTCTTCTTTCCTTCCTGTTTTAGAGAGACCCATGTTCCTTTTCATCAGAAACAGCAAAGAGTCTGGCTGTCTCTCCTTCGACCACTCTAAACACCAAATGTAACACCTACCAACAAGTTATACTCCTGTGGACGTCCACTAACCATGGGATGATGACCATGATAATGACGACTGGAATCAGCTCTGTCTACTGCCACAGTATTTATTGAGCCCCTACTGTATATGCCAGGGTTCTCCTGGGTATGGAGATGCAAAAATGTAGAGGATAATGTACATTCTTTCCAGGAGCTTAGAGTCTACTAGGGGAAATAAACATGTTAACAAGTACAAGTCATTTAGTGTGACAGGTTTACTAATAAACGGAATCTTGTGGGATACAAAGAATAGGACATGGAAAGGTAATGAAGGGCTTCTCAGAGGAGATGACGCTTGAGCTGTGTGTTTAAAGATGAGTAGGAGTTCATCAGATAAACTTAGGGAAGGGCATGCCATGCAGAAGGACTACCAATTGCAAAGGATCAGAGGTGTGAAATAGCATGGTGCATTTGGGACCTAAGATGTTCTGTGCGCTGGGAATGAAGTTCAAAACGTAAGCAAGTTGTGCTCATGCATGAACGTGGGTAGACTTTTTAGGCGAAGGGGAACTACCGAACAGGATAAAGACTTGGCGCGGTTGGCGTGATCAGCAGAAAGAGCACAAGTGGCTGAGTGCTATCCAGGGGGAGAAAGCAAGAGAGCCTGAACTATGCCAGTGTGATGGGAATGGAGAGGAAGATTTACAGTGATAGCAAAGAGGAAGACATAAAAAGGTAGTAGAGGGCTTCCCTGGTGGCACAGTGGTTGAGAGTCCGCCTGCCGATGCAGGGGACGCGGGTTCGTGCCCCGGTCCGGGAGGATCCC
>NC_041222.1:56848137-56856790 GCF_002837175.3 Physeter macrocephalus
AGGAAAAAAAAACAAAAAAAAACAAAAAAAAAACTGCTACAGTGGTCTGGAGATTTATTTGTGTTTTCCATATCTTGTCAGTATGAGGAGGGTAGAGAGATACGCTTATCATACCCTACTGCCTGCCTCTCTGGAACTTTGGAGAGTGGGGAACATGACCAATTAGCATTGGAGTAATCCAACTTTGAAGATGTTGAAAGATGTCAACTTTGCAGTGGAATACAGCATAGCCTACAGCTCCACAACAGTGAGAGGCCCGCGTACGGCAAAAAAAAAAAAAAAAAAAAAAAGGTGATAGAATCGTAAAGATTCCCACTCCAGAAGGACTTTTAAGCAATTGTACTTCATTATTTAACAGAGAAAATTACCTCCAAAATGCTTTTAGTATTAGTGACTCACTAAATTTTTTTTCTCCACCTACTTCCAAAACTGATTTGAAGTAGGAAAGAGATTCTGTAGCTACAGCCATGGCCACCGTGTATGACTGTGTAACCTTAGCCATCTATGAACTAATGAAGAGCCTCTGTAGTACATTATACCTGGTTCAGTCATTCTGAACATCATTTAAAGAAACTCATACCAGCACTATCTTGACTAGCTTGAATTTTGATTATCCTCGTGTTAATACGCCATATATCACAACTTACTTTGTACTTCACTGGAAGATAACTTCTAGTCACTTACTCATAGTTTCAGGGCATCAAGAGAGAAGGTGCCCTTGGCTACATGCGCTCATTCGGTTTTGGCAAAGGAAAGAAGGTGAAGTGCAGCATTTTGGGAATCAGAAGCCTCTTGATTTGTTCCCTATGAAATTGGGCAAGGCACATAAGCTCAGTTTTCCCAACTGTTTAATGGCCCAACATTAATGTCTACCTCATAGTTTTGGTGTAAGAATTAAACGAGCCTATGAATAGAAAGTGCTTGGCACATAGTAAGTTGACAGGTCTTAGTACTCTCTATGCTGTGCTGGGTGCTTGAAATATAGTATCTCATTATAATCTTCTAGTTTTACAGAAACGGAAATTTAAGCTCTTTGAGGGCCTTTGTTTATCATTATATTTCCAGTCCGCAGAATATTGTCTGCCTCAGAACACCTAAGTGTCTTGCTAAGAGGGATTAAATAATAACTTGTCCAAAGTCAAACATCTAGTAAATAGCATGATTAGGATTCAGACCTAAGTCTGCACAATTCCAAGCCCAGTGCTCTTTTAATAATTTCCCAGTTTCATTGTATAAAAGACAAGGACGTGGAAGCTGATTGAAGTGCTGCTTTGTGCCTTCTTTTACTACCAGTTCTCAAATTATTTGATTATTACCCTTTAGGGTTCGCAGTATAAGAAGTTTCCATCCATATCATTTAAAGGTCATTTCCAGAGTATTTATACAAGGGTCAAGCTCATGGCTTATATTTTTTGCTTGAGCCCCATTTCCAGTTTTTAATGCTTTCTAGGTGAGGTTCACCTACTAGAGTCTACAGAAGCCATTTCAGCCTTAACATCTCCAAGCCAGGGCTCATCCACCGGCCCCCACCTCTCCCTTCTCCCACATTCACCCTCCAGAAGCCCTGCTTCACCTTATGTCCTGATAGATGACATTTTTTTCCACCCAGGCACTCAAGTGAAACATTTTGGCTTCAATCTTTACTCCTCCCATTTTCCTTACCCGACTGGTCACCAGGTTTTATTGTTTCTACCTCAGAAATGGTTTTCAGAACTGACTTTTCCTTTTCACCTCAGCTGCTACTCTCTAATTCAGTACAGTGGTCCCTCGGTACCAGTAGGGGATTGGTTTTGGCCCCCATGGCCCCCACCAGAATACCAAACTCCAGGGATGCTCAAGTCCCTTATATAAAATGACAGTATTTGCATATAACCTACACACAGCCTCACATACACTTTAAATCACCTCTAGATTACTTATCATACCTAATACAATGCAAAAGTTATGTAAATAGTTGTAAACACAATGTAAATGCTGTGTCAATAGTTGCTGGCAAATTCAAGTTTGTTTTTTTTTTTTTTACATCTTTATTGGAGTATAATTGCTTTACAATGGTGTGTTAGTTTCTGCTTTATAACAAAGTGAATCAGTTATGCATATACATATGTTCCCATATCTCTTCCCTCTTGCATCTCCCTCCCTCCCACCCTCCCTATCCCACCCCTCTAGGTGGTTACAAACCACCTAGCTGATCTCCCTGTGCCATGCGGCTGCTTCCTTTTGAAACTTTCTGGAATTTTTATTTTTCAACTATAACCCATAGATATGGAGGGCTGACTATACTTCATCATCTTTTGTCTGAAGGGTTTGGGCAGCTTCCAAGTTGACCTTCTTCCCTTCAGTCCCTTCCCTCACCAGCCTTTTGAAGGCAAAATGATCTTCCTCTAACATAGAACAGATCTGACACTCTTCAGCTCTAAAACCTTTGGCAGTGCCCCTTACCTCCAGTGTAAGAGGTTATCCTCACTACTATGTAATATTTTATTTAAAACGGAGCCCAGTCAGATTTTCCTGCCACTCTTCCCATGAGTCCTTAGCTTTAGCTATACTGAACCACTTGCCCTTCCCCAAACGCCCAACATACTTTGGGACTTTGGGCCTTTCTTCCAGCTGCTTCCTCTGCCTAGAATGACCTTCCCCTCCTTTTTGGCCTTGAAAATTCCTGCTCATTTCTTAAGGCTCAACCCAATCTCACATCCAGGGTGAGGCTCTTTTCACTTCCCCCAGCTGACTCGAGGAAAATTAATTTTCCTTTGCATTCATCACAGCACTTCCAACATTTTTATTAAAATTAGTTCTTTATGTATTAATGGTCCATGGAGCCTTAAGATCAAGGACTACTTAATTCATTGATGTGACCCCTGTCCTAATATAAAGCTAGTTAAGTTTTTTTGTATTTAAGGAAAAAGAGCACATTGGTCTTCTTTTTCTTTTCTGTATCTTCATTTTTATTTTTGGGGGATTTTATTTTATATATTTTTATATATAAAAATATATATTTATATATAGATTATATAAAAATATATATATTTATATATAATATATATAATATGTAATATATACATAATATATATTTTTTTATACAGCAGGTTCTTATTAGTTATCCATTTGCACATTGGTCTTTTAAAAAAATAAATGAATAATAGTATAAGTAGTAAAAGGAATATAAGTTATGTGGAGGGTGGGATGATATCAGATGTTAGGGATTTTGGTCTCATTCATAGGAGGTACTCAATACATGTTAGTTAATTCATGAACAAATCTACTTTATAAATACTTGACCTCACTCCAGGCACAACTTTGCTTAATAACAAAGGTAAAGAATAGCTATGAAAAGGACAGATTGGTCCCAGGATCATTTGAAACTGGAAATCCATTAAAACCACATCACTCCTAATAGTGAGGTTTCTTTAGACTTGCATGCTTTCCTACCCAGCTATGGGTCACCCTCAACATAGGATGTTTTAAATGTTTTAAAATCCTTCTTGGAGTTCTATCCATCTCTTTGTTTAAAATGTAATTTCCAACCAGCCAGAGGACCAACATTTTCTTATAGTTGTACATAGCCTGTTATCTCTGAAACTTTTGTCAACTTTTCCTCTTTATATGTCAGCTTTGGAAATGAGTTTTTACTTTTCTGTTGTAGGAGAAAACACTCACGTAAAGAACTGTTAATACTAAAAATATCTAAGTACCTACTTCTTAGGGTATACAGTCTACAAATCCCTCTTCAAGGCTATTCAGTGGTTTACAGGACCTGTTTTAACGAAAGATCTCACTGGACTGGGGAGTCAGAGACTCTAGGTTCTAGTTCTGACCTGCCTCTATTCACTTGAGTGATGGTTGGGCAAGTCACTTAAACATTAGGTTGCAAATTTGGAGCACCTAGGCTGGACTTGGACCACAGATGTATGTTGTTTACCCCTTACTAAGTGATAATTTAATTGGGAGATTTTATATAAGAACATAGGTTTTTATTTTCTCTTGAGAAATCAGCAGATCTGGCCACAGGGGTCCCATATTCCTACTCAATTTGTAGTAGCTTACCCCTCTAACATGGCATGGGCTCTCCAGGGCTCCAATGACTTCATCATTTTCTACTGACCTTTAGTCTGCCCTACACAGAAGCAAAATACCAGTTTCTGTTTGTCTATGCACTTGTACTCAAGGGTGATATTAAAAACATTTAAGTACTAAGGCATGGGACCTGACCCATCAGAATGGATACCTCTGTGCTAGAACAACATCCTGGGGATGCCCTACTCTCGCCAGCTGCTGTATCATGGGGAGGTCCAAGAGCTCCTAGAGAAAAGGCAGGGGCAGCATCATTTAGTGGGCTGAGAGCAGCCTCCATATGCCAAATGCAAGGACTGTGCTGACCTCGGGTGCACACTTCCGGAACTTAAGCCCTGCTTGATCTGTTGTTTTCTCAGAGTACAGAGAGATATTCCTGTATCCACGTCTCTTATTGAAAACAAGTAAATGAAAGAAAACTAGATTAAAAAAAGGTAGAATGGTTTTCTTGCCCTTGGTTGCCTTGTTCATCCATCAACTGGCCGCTACAGCATATGAGTTTGATTTCCTGGTACAAACCAATCTATAAACTCTTTTCCAGCCTAAGCATAAGGAACCTCTAATTTTATCCATTTTATAAATGGAGTGAAAATTTTGCAAAACATCTTGAAGAATTTTGCAAATCATTGTACAGAATTTATATAAGGTCTAAAACACACTGCTCGAAATAATAAATCACCAATAAATTATCTCCATTTTCTTACTGGGCTTTTCAATTTTAAAAGCACTGTGATATACGTTTTTTTTCTTTTTTAATTTAGCCATGGCTATTTTTCAAATGGAATTAATGACCAAAAGCTAGGCTCAACCTCTAATTATAGTAAGAGACACTAGACAGGAGTTGTTCCAGACACTGACCCATCTTGGCTCAGGGAGAGGCTCTGGGCAGTTTTACTATGTGCTGGATTAGTACCTGGGGCCAGGAAACATCTGTTATAACATGCGGTCCAGTGGGTACTCTGCTTAATTATAAAATGGCATTGCAGTGTCCCTTTGAGTTGGCTGGCCTTAGCTTCTACTGCTATATGATCAAGCAAAATGCAGTTCTAGATGTTCTGTTAACTGAATATCCAACCCAAGTGTTGAAATGCTTTGAGAAGAGTGAAAAAGTTAAACCTTTGCCCTCAGGAAAAAGGTATGGGGAAAGACAAAACAAAGAAATGATTTCGAAAAGCAATTGAGAAGCTTAGATCTGAATGGGCGTTCCTTATATAAGGAATGGGGGAGCTGATTCAGGGATGACTCACACTTCTAGAATGAACTGTTTATATAGTGCTTCCTCCTCTTCCAGGAATCCTGTTTGGAAGCTCAGGAACAATGACAATTGAGAAGCAAAGGGAAAACTGGAGAAGAGTGAGGGAATGCTTGGAACACCCAGAGGCTCATTCACCTTGAATAAGAGGACACTTTTCTGTCCCGAGTCCACGCAATCAGTTATGTCCCAGGACTTAGGGTTAATTCTTGGAACACATTCACTTGGGAATTCTTCCTAATGGCATGAAACTCTTCTTAGCCCTCATGAGAACTTACCTTCCCCAATCCTCTTATACGCTGAGGGGAGAACAGAGCCCATTGTCAACAGTGTCTGCTGAGGAATATCTTTTGTCTCATAGCTTGTTGTAATCACTTCCAGACCAGGGGTATATTTATGATTTACATAATGTTGCAGAGGAAGAGGTCTTAAGGACTTTTTTTCTCTAAATCTTTCTGAATTATTATTTTAGACTCATTGCCAGGTTTTTTTAAAGGGGGAAGTTGATGAACTTTTAAACATGTCATTACATGCTCTGAAATAGCAAATCTTTGTTCTTGCAAAGTTTCTTGTGGAAAGTTTACGGGCTGTGTGTGTGAGTGAGGTGTGTGTGAGTGTGTGCGTGCATTTAGAAACAGGTAGAAAAGGAAACGGGTGAAAAGGAACACTTGAGGTTCACTGATAAAGTTAAATACATATTGTGTGTTTCTGTTAGAACAAAAGTTGGCAGATTTGGGGGGATCTTACCCAACATTTGGGGTGGGTTTTGGAAGGGCAGCTCTATGCTCACTTTTCATCATGTTTCAATAATTAGGGGTAGGAGCTGAAGGGTTAAGCCCTAAAGCAAGAAAATATCTCTAAGTCAGAAAACAAAGGGAAACTTGCATATTTCTGAAGATGACATCGGATCAGCCTGTGGATTTCAAGCAATTATACGATATTATGATTCCCACTGAGCATGCATTAGTTGGAATACTGTTCTTTTTATTTCTCCATGTCCCGGGGTTGTACACTGAAAGAGCCCTGTTCAACTTCGCATGTCAGAATTTTGAAGGAAAAATTATAGTAAAATATGTTTAAAACAGTGGGGCCTTATGTGAGGGAACACAACATTTTCCAAGACTTTCAAAAATCCTTTTGTTAAAAATATGGTTTTTATTTTCTGTTTTTCTTTCTTTCTTTCTAAAATTTTTTTCTTTTCAGTCAAGGTTTTACCTCCTCTCCCTCCTGGAGAAAAGAAGACAGAAGTTTCAAAGGATATCCATAACACAGCCTACATTTAGGGCCTGAGGACTTACAAAGGCTTTGTTTTAAATGAGACGCCCCACCTGGAAAATAAACAAGTGAGAAAAGTTCATCCATGTATAGAACTTCAGTTCCAACAACTGTGGTGACAGTCACACTGTCTGAGTAAATGTCCCCCAGAGTTGTCTTGTGAACAAAATGATGATTAATTGGGGATTGTGTGAGTTGAAAGATGGGTTGTTCATAAAGGGGAGGAACTTTTCTAGAGCACGAGGAACTGGGTTGTTCTAAAAGGTGAAATGTCTTTTTTAAATTGAATTAATTAAAAACAAAATAAAACAAAAAGCAGGCACAGCGAAGTGCACAGATTAGGAATGATGGTGGATGAGTGTTATATTCATTTTATTCCACCATATTCTTTCTCCCAAAGGAGAGAAGTAACTTGTTTGATCAGTTAGGAATTGCATTTAGCTGTAATTGACAGAGACTTGACTTCCATGGCTTAAACCTATAAGAGATTATTTCTAAAAGAAATCCTACCTCTGGCTCACTGGGGCTCATAGCATGGTTTCTCAAAGTCACCAGGGACCCAGGCTCTTCCTAGCTCTTTGCTCTTGCATCCTGAGGGCATGATATCCCTCTAGTCATCATATGTTCTCTCCAAGCATGAAAGAGGAAAGGCAAGGTAAAAAGGAAAGACCTCCTAGCTTGGTTAACTCCCTTTAAGGAGCTTCCCCAGAAGGGCCTCAGAACATTTCCACTTACAATTCATTAGCCAAACCTTTGTCACATGACTGCACCTAGCTGCAAGGGAGCCTGGGAAATGTAGTCTTTTAGGAAGAAAAATTACTGCCCTAAATGAAATCAAGATTCTATTACTGTTAACAAGGGAAGAGCAGGTATTAGATTCGAAACCAGAAGTCTCTGTCATACTCATATAAAATATACTTAATGCCAATATATTATCCAAGGATTATTGATTGCTTCTGTTTGAATTACGTAGTGTTTAAGGCACTAGTTTAAGAACCCAGTTGTGCATTGCATTTCATCAGTGCACATGGCCAAAATGAATTCTTTTGCACACCTCTGATCTTTTCCTCCACTACTGGTGAAGTTTAAGCTACAGAAGTTTTTGGGTGCATAATTAAAGAGCATAAAATTCCATACACTCCTGATCCTCCAAATTGAGCAAATACAGTTTCTTGTCTAGAAATTATACTGAGAAATGATTGCATCTTCTTCAATCTTTTTCTTCCCCACATTGTTGGAGCTTAAACTTCCTCCATCATAAAAAAGTGGACATTTTAGAAAATTTGTGGGTTCATAATTGGAGAAAAGGAAGAAACTGTAAAGACTAGCAACCAACTTAGGAGATACTATTTCCTGCAAGACTGATTACCCTCCCTTGAATTTCTTCACTTCCCTGTTTTACGCTGCTTAAAATTCTACCGATTAAAGATTCACTTTGGTTCCCAGGCATCCCCTTCTAAAAATGCCAATTTTTTAAAAGAGGTAAAGTTATTAGTCATTCAAAAATCAGTGCCAATTACTTTAATCAGATTGCTTTCCTACTGGCTATGATACAACTTCACTGAATGGGAGGTATTTATTTAACTAGTTTTTCTTCTCACTTGAAAAATAAAACACACTGGTGGCAAAAAATTCAATCTGAACAAAAAGATATACTGTGTAAATAAGTCTCCCTTTCACCCCAGATTCCAGGAGTCTTTTCCTTGCTGATGTAACAATTACTAAACATTTCTTGTATTATCTAAAGATGTATTCTGCATGCAGAAGCATACATAGATATTAACACACATATACACACAATGCAGATCTATAAAAATCCTTTTGTTTTACCCAAATAATCATATACTGTGTACATTATTTTGTACTTTTAAATTTTTTTTAATATCATTGAAGAATATTTTTTAATTAGCATATATACCTGCTACATTTTTTTAAATCCCTGTTAAAATAGCAGGGTTTTTTTTGTTTGTTCTTGTTTTTGTTTTTGTTTTTTGTGGTACACTGGCCTCTCACTGTTGTGGCCTCTCCCGTTGCGGAGCACAGGCTCCGGAC
>NC_041222.1:56857093-56892699 GCF_002837175.3 Physeter macrocephalus
GGACGCGCAGGTTCAGCAGCCATGGCTCACGGGCCCAGCTGCTCCGCGGCATGTGGGATCTTCCCGGACCGGGGCACGAACCCGTGTCCCCTGCATCAGCAGGCGGACTCTCAACCACTGCGCCACCAGGGAAGCCCAAAACAGCAGTTTTTAATGAGGGAAGTAATTCTATATTTTTGGAGCATGGGGCATTTTGCTTTAATATTTTATTGTGAAGGCAACAGTGTCCTGGCACCTATGAAGGAAAACCTTAAGAGAAAGGAGAAGAATGGATTGGCCTGGGATTCTAATTCCCACGTGTGACACTTCCTACAGAAACTAATGTTCCAAGCTCCTAATAATTAAGTTGACTGCACACCTAGATTTCCCTAGGAGAGCCCCCATTTATGCTTGTTGTCCTGGCATAATTTTTGACCACTTTCATACTCAAAATGGTCCCAATTTGGTTGACAATTATGTAATCACCATTGTAATAACTAATTGACAAATTAAGTAGTTAGGATCAGCTGCAAAGATTAAAAAGGCAGCCTAGGGGGCTTCCCTGGTGGCGCAGTGGTTGGGAGTCCGCCTGCCGATGCAGGGGACACGAGTTCGTGCCCCGATCCGGGAAGATCCCACATGCCGCGGAGCGGCTGGGCCCGTGAGCCATGGCCGCTGAGCCTGCGCGTCCGGAGCCTGTGCTCCGCAACGGGAGAGGCCACAACAGTGAGAGGCCCGCGTACCGCAAAAAAAAAAAAAAAGGCAGCTTAAATTACCTGACAGTGGGGGTTGTCTACTTGGAACCCTGCTTAGCTACTTATGAGCTTTATGATCTGGGGAAGTTATTTAACTGCTCTTTGCCTCAGTTCCCTCAGCTTTCTAAAGGGAGTAATAACTGCCTCTTAGTGGAATTATAAACATTCGATTAAGTAATGCCTGTGAGGGGCTTATCACAATGTCTGGTTCATATTTAGGGCTCAATAAATGTACCCATTTATATTATCATTATATTTTCACCATTTTTCTCCCTTCCCCTGCCAGACCACTTCATTCTTACAACTGTATAAAATTCTATTGACTGAGATTCATTTAGGTGAACAGTCATCATTTTCTAACAATGGATCATGATACAGCCATTTAAGAAGAAAAATTAGGGGTGTACAGGACAGTGATTGTTAATTGGAGGGACCCATCATCCCCACCTACCCCCAGCCCTACAGAAGAGGGAAATCAGAGTGTGGTTTGAAGGTAGAGCAGCACTTTGTACTTCGGACTTGATTCGATTTGGGTTTGATATTAAATGTTTTTAATTTCAATAGCATTAGAAAAGGATGTGCGTGTTTTCTCTAGAAAAGAGGAGATTTTTTCGAAATGATGGAGAGACACCGCTGTAGCCGTTTGTACTTTACCAGCAGAGCTGTATTAATCTGTTGTTAATGGAATTACTTCAAAAAGAGGACTCAGGAGAACTGACAACAATCACATAAGATGGTAACATCTTAACATCATAAGATGGTTTCACTTTCCATATATTATTTCTCCCAAAGCATCCCTTAATGGATCTCCCTCTGGCAGAAGCTACATATCAAACAACGAATGACAATTGTTTGTTCAGACAACCTGGAAACTCCTGAGGCCTTTTAGGGAAGGATAAAGGAACTTTGACTCAGTAGGAGTGGGAGGACGTAGCTATTGAAAGAGCAGGAACAGGTATTTTTCCCTTCATATTCATTTCCTTAAAATTGAATTAGGTTTCTATGAAAAGCTGTTTTGTAGAATAACAACCTCTTTATGGTTTTACCAGCTGAGACATAAAAGGCTATTTGTGGTGTGCTGTAACTTCTGAATGCAGGTAAAAATTCCCTACTCACTGGTTATTTTAATGATAATGAGAATAATATTTTGTACGTAACCTGACCCATTTAACCAGGGATCTTAAAATCCTTATGTCACTGTGGTATGGCATCATTTTGACTCTGGGTGAGAGGGTTGCCTGAGAGCATGATTAATTTTCAAATTACAAAATTCCCTTCTCCTCCTTCTTAGGTAATTTTTTTTTTTTTTTTTTTTTTACCCACCAGTGCTCATGAGATTTATTAGTTTGTTTTTTTTTTTTAAATTAAGGGGAATAAAAGCATCATTTGACCCTTTGAGGACAGGATATAGGAATATTTCTGGCTTCTGCCATTACTTCTTATCCAAATAATGTACAATTTTCTAGATATATTGGAAAAAAGGGACTCAATCCAGTAACTAGACTCACCTCTGAGCCACAGGCTAATGGAAAATTTTAAATGGCGCACAGCGTCACAAAAAGCAAACAAACACACACACACACACACACACACACACAAAAAAGACCTTTCATCTAGATCTACAATGCTTCTGGGTCTTTAACCATGGGGAAGCCTGGAAGAAGCAGCCAAGGGAAAGACAGTTTAACCACACGACTTAAGGTGGCACAGGGGTTACAAAAGGTGAATTGAAAGCTTCGGGCTAAAGACAAGGAGCAAAAAACAAACTAGGGACCAGTTGTTTCCTAATACTTGCACCAGATTTTGACCCGATGAACACACACACACACAAAAGACCTTTCATCTAGATCTACAATGCTTCTGGGTCTTTAACCATGGGGAAGCCTGGAAGAAGCAGCCAAGGGAAAGACAGTTTAACCACACGACTTAAGGTGGCACAGGGGTTACAAAAGGTGAATTGAAAGCTTCGGGCTAAAGACAAGGAGCAAAAAACAAACTAGGGACCAGTTGTTTCCTAATACTTGCACCAGATTTTGACCCGATGAGCTGGTGATGTAAATAGAAACGTCTACCCGGGCAGGTCAGAACGAAAGGGAAACGTCTTCACTCACTTTGAGCCAACCTTGAATTCATCTATTCGGAAAACAAGAAAGCAGAGTAATCCTCCCAGAGTTGAGACACTCTCTCTCTCACTGTACAAGGGAGATGGTCAGAGGGGGTTCTTCCTGAGAAATGCCATCTCGCCTGGACTACCCCTGCCTAGAACCTCGTACCAGAACACTGAGTCATTGCCGAGCGCAGTGGTAGAAGGGGTACCATCTCCGGGGCTCTCTGCAGGGCTTGGTGTTTTTCATCATAACCTCTAATCCACACAACTATGCTGCAGAGAAGGCTTTTCCATTCCTGCTTCTCAGAGCAGGAATCTGAGTAAGGCATACAAAGCCACACAGCCAGGAAGGGGCAGAGCAGCGACTCGAACCCAGGTCGGGGGAAGCTGGATTCTGCCACTAGCGCACCTCATCTGTGCCCAGATCTCTGCCACACTGGGGCCCAGGTTCTCTGACCTGGATTTTCCTTGCTGTGGTCACCTGATTTCCTGTGCTCTAGATTATCAAAGCATCTGCAGAGTGAATCCCTTCTCAACCATTTTGTGTACAAACAGCAGTGGGTGGCTTAACACCCCTTAACAGGGCAAGTCTCACTGCATTTGTGGTTTGTGGCCACCTCTGACTAGCCCACAACATCCAGTTTGTCAATTTATGTTCCTGTTCCCTTTTTGGCTAGGGAGGGGCGTGTCACATCTTGGCCCTTTGCCCTCTTCCCCCTCTCTTTTATTCCTGGTCTGCAGCTCCTCCTTCTTGTTTTTTTTTTTAAACCCATGGACCTCAGCCCTCATCCCAACATGTATTTATGACTAAAACCCACTTATGAGCAGGTGGTCATCACACCAGCGCCAATGGGGGTGTGGAGATGGCTGTAACTAGCATCGTCCAATAGAACATTCCACAACGAAGGAAATACTCTATTATCTACACTGCCTCACACAGTAGCCACTTGAAATGTGGCTAGTGTGACTGAGGAATTGAATTTTTGGTTGAATTTTAGTTTTAATTAAATGGCCACGTGTAACTCGTGGCTACTACAGTGAATAGCACAGGATGGGCATCCAAGGAAGGCTGAAAGACAGCTACATTTCTGGATGTCTCGGGATCTTAGGTCATGCCCGGGGCTCACATCTTACTGCTGGGAAACCCAAGGATGGGCTGCTTCATCAGTTGGAAGTCCCCAAGGATCCAGAGTCATGTTTAAAAATAAATATCCAGCTTGGTTTAGAACTGGACATGGAAATGGGAGAAGGAGCAGGTCTGGTTGGGACTAGAATAGTCAGTGGGATGGGAGATGGGGTCAAATTAGAGAGGGAAACATGCAGAACAAAACTTTGACCATTTTTACTTGCTAGCTGTGTGATCTTGGGCAAGTCACCTCCCCTCTCTGAGCCTTGGATTCCTCATCTGTGAAATAGAGAATAACATAATAATGATAAAGATAAAAATACCTATTTGTGTATCGTCTAACTTTGTGAGTAAGTACACCATCGTGGACGTAAAAAACATTTTTCTAAACTGTTACCTCTCTTTAAATAGTAATTAATTATCATTATTTTGGGCCAATGTCTGGAAGATCTGGGGAAGTGGTAGACACACAAGGTGTGAATACATCCAGGCAGCTGGTGGGACTTTGTGCCTAACAGCAGGTGAGTACTGTTGGAAAAGGGGTGTTATATAAGTGCAGGGGGGAAACATTTTATCCAGGGCTCAGGGAAGGTTGGTAATACACTTGGGGTTCGGTATGGTTAAGGTGACATCAGGCAAGGAGACAGGCAGTGACACAGCCCTGTGGAAGCGTCCACTGGAATGTAAGCTCCCAAAGGTCAAGATAGCAAAATAGTGGCTTACATGTAGCAACCACTCAATAAATATTTGTTGAATTAAAAAATAGATAAATAAGTGTGGAGCATCTTAAGCCCTCCCAGCTCAATCCACTTACAGAGGGCAGTGAAATAGTGGTGCCACGATGTTTCGCACAAAGCACCGGCCTTTCACGTCTGCTTTAGCTGGAAAAAAGGCAAAAAACCTGAGCATTCGCTTTTCTTCAAGGGCCGTTAAAATAGGCTCCTGTTGTTTGTTTCTGACTGTGTAGTTTGTCTCCCTTATTATAATCTACAGCCTCTGAGGGCAGGGACAAATGCACCTGGCCCCTAAGAGTTACCCAGGAAGTGTTTCGATTATCTTCCTAAAAGAGTTACAATCTGGGAGACACTTTTCAGAGGCAATTCTTTTCAATGCAAAGAAGTGGCTAACTGAGAAGTGGATGAATAACAACACCACTTCCGAGAACACAACAGGGAATGTGGAGCTTCTGTCCGATTGTTGACCACACCAGGCAGACAAGGAGTGATCCCAGAGAGAGAGAGAGAGAGAGGAGATGGAAATCCCTCCATATGTGGTTCCTGTTTAGCTGGAAGGTGACTCGACAGAACCACTCTTCCCATTGGAACGTAAGTAAGCGCTGTGAGGGGAGGGCCAGGGCTGTATTTTGCTGGCCACAGGGCCACCACAGAGTTGGGCACACAGGAGCCCTTCAATAGGGAGTTGCTTGGGACAACCCATTTGGAAAATAGTTTGGTATTATCTAATAAGACAGGCACACCTCATGGCAGAGCAATTCCACTCCTAGGTCTAAATCTTCAAGAAACTCTTATGTAAGTGTATCAGGTTACATGTGCAAGAAAGTTCACAGGAGCACTGTTTGTAAGAGCCCCCAGATGGAACCAACCTAAGTGTCTCTCTTTTTTTTTTTTGGTGGTACGTGGGCCTCTCGTTGTGGCCTCTCCCGTTGCGAAGCACAGGCTCCGGACGCGCAGGCTCAGCGGCCATGGCTCACGGGCCCAGCCGCTCCGCGGCACGTGGGATCTTCCCGGACCGGGGCACGAACCTGCGTCCTCTGCATCGGCAGGCAGACTCTCAACCACTGCGCCACCAGGGAAGCCCCCTAAGTGTCTCTTGATGGGATAAAAACGTTGTGATGTATTCCTTTAGTGGAATATTGCACCACAACAAAAATAATTGGCATAAATGAACTACAGCTGCAAGACGGGAGAAATACGTCAAAAAGGGAATGAAAGTCCAGAAAAGAAGAAGCAAGCAAGAAAAAGAAGACCTTGTAGAAGGTTCCGCAGACAGGGCAACCTTGGTGATGCTAGATGTCTTGCATACTGAGGTTCTTGGGCTGGGCATCTGGAAGCTTCCCAACAGTGCACAACTTGGAAAGAAGCAACGGAGAGACGTCAGCTTAGCCTTGGGCTCAATAAAACAAAGTGCAACTCTTAAGAAGAGAATTATTAGGCAAGAGGAAGATGATAAAAATTGAAAACAAAAGGTAACAGGCTCACTCCGTCCTTGAAACCCTTCCTAATAGCTTAACAAAAAAGAACTTGGTAGCAAATTCACTTAGAAATGTCTGTAATTTATCATCTATGTGAAGTTTAACGGCTTAGTTTATCTGTGTACAGTTTTATTCATAAAATGGATATAGAGTTACTCTCAAGTAAATCTCCTTTTATGAAGGACCCGATACTGAAATAGAAGTGGATCCTAATACACCATTGCTTACTCTTTTGATGCCAAAGAAAGGTTGGATCTGTTTGCCTTCTAGGGTTGAGAGGAAGGGGGTG
Source organism: Physeter macrocephalus (assembly GCF_002837175.3). NCBI lineage: Eukaryota > Metazoa > Chordata > Mammalia > Artiodactyla > Physeteridae > Physeter > Physeter macrocephalus. The sequence continues at coordinate 56,863,562 of NC_041222.1, forward strand.
TCCCAGAATTAATCATTCAAATAGGGCTGTTACACCAGGAGAAGAGAAAAGAGTGTCAAGGCAGCGTTAAGAATCTGGGAAGGCAGCCAGCATGGTGTGCATGATTAGGGTGGATAAAAACATAAAGAGAAATATGGTCCAGTGAGTACTGATCAGTTTCCTTTTCATTTTTAAGGGTGGTTTACTTTTAAACAAAAATTGTGTGATTTTCAAGTCTCCATAAGAACATAGCTGACTCACAGATTTCTTTTAAAATCAGAGTTTCTGCAAGCAGCACGCTGACAATAAGAGAATTTGATCTTATGCCTTTTTAAAGCATCTTTCATGATGGCAGAGAGTACACTCTGAAGATTTCCATGAGACCTTCTCATCTATGGCCACCTTGCGGAGAGCCACCTATATTGCCATATCTAAAGCCCATTAACATTTACAAATTAAAAGCCAGTGGGAAAGAACATAATCTTGGCAACTGCCTCTTGGGAAATCTTACAACTGCAAGAGCGCCATGGAAGAGTGCTTTAAATACCAACGGGGTTCATCCAACCTCCTCACAATTGTATAGGAGGGCATGTGGCCAAAGGCCTTGCAGGGAAGAGATCGGGGTGCTCAAGCTCATGATTGGTTGGGGGAGAATGATGCTGAGCGAGCCACTTAGCCCACTCTTGCTTCATGAGGAGCACGCCACATGCTTCTTTGCACATTCTTTTAAATCCTCGTGTGGTTGGCATTTGGAAAAATATCGACTGCAACCAGACGTCGCAATCCTGATGACAGCTCTTGAAATCCCGTCTTTCTCACAGCAACGTCTACTGTCAGCTCCCCACCCTTGTCACCAGAGAGCCTTCCCCACCCAAGTTGCGCTCCAAATAGAAAGAATTTCAGATGTGCTTGTCCTGCTGTCTCCTCCGAAGGTCTTGACAAATATTCAGGTGGTAAATAGCTCGAGAGAAATGCTGCCGATAAAATTAGTTCAAATATTTCGCAGAAAACAAACCTGACACCATCATGATACTTGAGAGCTCAGCACTTCCGAACCTTTCCAAACCCTCTTGCCCTCAAAGCCCAAACGTGGGATGAATTGGGAGACTGGGATTGACATATATACACTACTGATAATATGTATAAAATAGATACCTAATGAGAACCTACTGTATAGCACAGGGATCTCTACTCAGTGCTCTGTGGTGACCTACATGGGAAGGAAATCCAAAAAAAGAGGTGATATATGTATACGTATAGCTGATTCACTTTGCTGTACAGTAGAAACTAACACATTATAAAGCAACTACTCCAATAAAGATTAATTAAAAAAAAATAAAAAATAAATTGCCTTTATTTTTTTTCCCTTTCTAAAGCCAACCCTTGCTACCTCCTTCTCTCAAAAAATAAAATAAAATAAATAAAAAAGAACAAGATGGTGATAGGATTGTCCAACCAGGAATTTTACATTACAAATAGCTGTGCTGAAGGTTAATATCCAAGGTCAGGTGTTATTAATATCCATTTGAATTTTGTTCCTCTGGTCTATGATCTCGTCTGAGTCACCTCGTTGATTTATGACATGGTAGTCCCAGACCATCATTCATACTCCTGAAATTCTATTCAGGCCTTGGTATCAAACCCTCTCTTTAATACCCTTTTTGGTTGTGTCTGACCCGTAGCTTTACAGCCTTTCCTCTTATCTCCTTCCCACAGGTACCCCTATACCTGGTGTCCAAGGTCATTTGATTGATTTTTCACCCTGCCATCTTCTCCTTTTCCTTCATTTTACTGTAGAAGAAAAATTTTAAACTCTTTTGTTGAGAAGTATTTCATGGGATTTCTCTCCCCAAAGCCAGTTCTCCACCTTGATTTTCAGGTAAATGGCCTCTTCAAGTTTTGTACATAGGCCTGCTAATTTGTCTGTCTCCCATATGAGGCATTTCTTTTCTTCTGTGTAGCTGAAAGTCTTGGGCTCATACCCCCAGCAGGAGCTGACAATCCTCAGGACTTACTATGTGCTAGCCACACTAAGGGCTAGGGGCTTGGATGGATTCTCACCTAATCCTCACAACAATCCTATGGGGTAGCTGCCATTATTTTATTCACTCAGCAGATGAGGAAACTGAGGTTCACGGAGGTTTCAGAAACTTACCCAAGGTCACCCAGTAGTAAGTGCCAAACTTCGGACCTAAGCTTTCAGTCTTTCTATTTCTGAAGCTTGTGCATATTATTCCTTTTTAGCTGCTTTCCTCTATTATGATGATGATAACTGATGGGCAGTCAGTCTCCATGATACAATTGTTATACAAAAGTGGGCTTGGAGGTCTTTGCAAAACACATATTAACACTAAAATTATATCAGCATCTGGTATACTTACATAAAAACACTTTTTCTGGTACATCTAAAAATAAATTTAAAATTTTCAACCATTTGAAGAGTAGCACATGCTAATATAGACAGTTCTTAATTAGAAGAAAGGAAAAAAAAAAACCATCAATATTCTTAGCAGCTCAAAAACCACTACAGTTAACATTTTGATATATACTTCTTGCCATTTTTCTATGCATAATTTATATATTTGTAATCTTCTGTATATATAAATTTGAATCCTGTATTTCCTCCTCAGTATTATAATAATCACTTCCCCCCAGGTATTTTCTAGGGACTGCCATAGTCCCTAACTGCAGTCAGAGACACAGTAAGATCCTGATCAACACATGCTGAATCATAAGATGAAATCTAGTCATTCATTATTAACTTCATCAAGTTATAGAATAGATAATACATAGGCATGTTCAAAATTTCAAATGTCAAGAAAGATATATAGTAAAAATCTGCCTCTTACTCTTGACTTAGAAGGATACCTTCCGGTACAGAGTTCGGAAGTCCAAGCTCCCAATTGTCTTAGTACCCGCTTCTTGGAAACATAGATCTGGATAACCCAGTTCCTTAAATTCTGGATTCAAGAAATCAAAGTCCAAAGAGACATTTTTCCTCTAGCAAAGGTCCAACTTCTTAGTTTTTGTCTTTTGTCTTAGAATTCTAGGTCTTCAGGTAAGTGACAGACCCTTCTAAAGAGCTATACCTACAGAACTCAATAAACAATCATAATCCCATACACATAATAATCCTCATATTTTAAAGAGATGCATACATAAAGGACAAGGAAATAGTTTTATTATGCACCCTCATAGAGTAAAACACAAGATTCCATTAGGAAACAAAAGGAGCCTTATTATTTCTCTTTGCTACATACCAGTGTGTCGAGTTCAGTATAACTGATGTTGGTGCTTCCATATTCATACATTTATTAGACTGTTTAGACAAAGTACCAGCACAGGGGAAGGCTGGCTTGGAGACCTTAGATGAATGTTTTCTAGTGTAGAGATTCTCAAAGTCTGTTCTATAGGATAATAGTTTCTTGGGATGTTATTTAGGTGTTCCACAGAAAAGGGGGATTCCACAGACTAATAAGTTTAGAAATCTTTAAAAGAAGGAAATGAAAAAATGAGATTGACCAAAGAATACTTTCTAAAGAGTAGGATCCCACAGAGCACACTTTGGGATTCTGGCAGCTTTGTCACTAAATAGGTATAAGGTTTGGGACTAGGAGACTAAATTATTCATCACTGTCTCAGCTTACTTAGGTAACCATTTAATTAATATGAGAAAATTATTTTTAGACCAGTTTTTGCCAATAACTGCTAGAAACAGATCTTGAAGACCTCTGTAGCCTTGGGTTCAGATCTGTATTCTTTTCAACCTGGCTAGAAGCATGGCGAGCATGGTGACAACATTCAGTACTGAAATATTATTCCTAGGCAACCATGAATCTCAAGTTTTTTCACTGGAAACATAAACTAGAAAACAAAAACTTTTAATGAAGAATGATCTTAAAAATAAAAGGTAAGTTATAGTTTGCAAATGCATATAACCAACACAATACTAATATCCAGAAAACAGACAATCATTGCAAATCAGTAAGAAGAAGAAACAATTCAATGGAAAAACGAGCAAAGGATAGAAACAGCCAATTCACAAACCACAAACATATGCCAATAAACGTGTGAAAGGGCTTGCCTGATTTATCAAGAAACTACAAATTTAAAAAAGACAGCATTTCATATCTATGAGACTGGCAAAAATTTTTCAAGTCTGGCAACGTGGGCATGTAGATTGGTACAATTATTTTGGAGAATAACTTAGCAATAATTATAGAATAAAAAGTGCTTTTTCTAAAACACAGAACTTTCATGTCTAGGTACATTTTAAGGGGCAGTGTTTTCCAACCTCTTTTGCATCATGGCACACATAGAGAATAATGATATTCATATAACACACAGGGGTAACCTGAGGAGGCTGCTCACAGCAGGAGGTGACCCATCCAGGGGTCTGTGTTTCCCTCAGGTTCCACTTGGCTTCCCTGAGGGCTCAGGGACCCCAGATCTTCTACTCAATTGTAAGGTACTCTTGTACTGCACTGGTTGGAAAGCTCTGCCCTAGAGAAGCTTGCTCTGTACACTCAAAGAGATGTGTACAAAAATGTCCACCACAGAGTTTTTATTATACCCAAACCAAAAAAAAAAAAAACAACAAAGTGGCAACAACAGCTTAAATGCCCATCAGTAGGGGAATGAATAAATAAATTCTGTTATACAAGGGAACACGATATAGCAGTTAAAACTCATGAACTTGAATACACGGGTGAGTTGCAAAACCGTAATGTTGAGTAAGGAAAGCAAAATGTAAAAAGATCCATATACTCTATATCATAATATATGCATGCAAAATTTTAAAACAGACAAAACTGTACATACTCACATACCTGTTAGGTAAAGGTATGAAAATATTCATGGGTGGGGTATCACCACCTTCAGGGTAGCGAATGCCTCTGGGAAAGGAGGGAAGGCAGTGTGGGATTTAATGGTGGGTGAGGGACTCAACAGATATCTGTGCCATCCTATTTCTTAAGAAACAAAAGCAGATGAAGCAAATGTGGCTATAAGTTATGTGTTAAATCTAGGTAGTAAATACATAGGTCTCTAATATATTTTCACTATATTTTTTGTGCATTTGAAATATCTCAAAATTTAAAGAAAAAACTAGATCAATGGTTTTGGGCTTGTATACACATTAAAATTACTGAGGAGTTTAAAAAATTTCCCATGTCAGGGCTGCATCACAGATCAACCAAGTCAGAAACTTAAGATGTTTCTTAAGATGGGGCCTGGACGTCGGTATTATTGAAAAGCTTCCCCAGTTATCCTAATGTTCAGAACTGCTGAATTAGATGATCTCAAAAGTTTCTTTCGAACAATATTCTCTTTTTCTAAGTATTTTAATTTCACTGTTTCCTCATATGGTTTCAAGTGAACATAACTGTATGAAAAGCCAGGCTCTGTTAATATTCACTGAGAATTTTCCTTCTCTCAAAACCAGTTATCTTTTCCGGGTGCTTATGCATCTTTTGTTTTCTAGAACCACATATTACTCCTCTCCCATTTAGTTCATTCATCTCTCCCCCTTTCTCCTACCACCTTTCTGAGACCATCCTAGCAGGAAAGTCATCCAAGCTCCACAAACTTAGGCTTTGAGTCATTCGTATGCATTGCTTTTGAACATATTAAATAGATCCATATGTTATCTACAGTAAGATATAGGTTTTTCCTTCAGAAAATAGAATATAAAAAAAAAAACCATTCCAATATGTACACTTAAAAAATTTTAAGTAGGCATCTAAAATGAAGCAGAAATTAAAAGTAACTTGGGCCAGAATTTTGAATATTAAAACATTACAGCAAATGGTAAAACATAAACCAAATATATGTCTATTTATATCCAAAAAAGTTACTCTTTCCCTGCCACATGCACAGAGACAGCTCTCATAATGGCTCCACTTCAATCAGAGTTGGATCACAAGTAGAACAGTAACGAAAGTGGCCGTTTCCAACATTTCTACCCCTAAAGACTCTTTATTATCCTCTCCAACTTCAGAAATTCCTATGAAGTCATCATCAGCCAATCGGAGCTTCAAATGGTTTGAAATAACTCATGTAGCCAGCCACATTGAGTTGATATAGAATCAAAGAAATGTGACATTCTCCTTAGCCTGGGCAGTTGTGTCATGGTTAAACGTATGATTTCCATTAGATTTCCCAAAATGTGGAAAAATCGCTTTCAGACCCTCGGCACTACCTCTGGGGATACTTATTTTAGATTACAACCACTAACTAAAGTGTCATTGTCTTGAATACACCCTACCAAAATCTGATCTGAGGGACAGTAAGAAAGGGAATGCTGAAATACAATCTATGTCAGCAGACCAGGGAAACTTCCAACACTACTTAACTGTCATTGGAAGGCAGACTGATATCCCAAGAGGGGGAAAAAGAAAAGCAAGAAATGCCATAGTTACAAGATCAGACAGACCCAAGTCTGAATCTAGGTTTTACAATTTTCTAAGGCATGACCTTGGTCAGCTCACCTAATCTCTCTAAACTTCAGTTTCCTCATGTATAAAGTACAGAAAATAAATATAGTTACTTCCATAATCAACATCTAGATCTTGGTTTCTAATAGTATTCTCCAAGAAGAGGAAGCAGGACTCCTAGTTCCTGAGAAATGCCTAATTCCAAGGCTCTGGCAAGTACTACATAAGATGAGCCTGGAAGCCAAGTGGAGCACCTTGCAGTGTCAGAAAGTAAGAAAATGCTCCAAAAATAAACAAAACAGGGGCTGGGGGTGTATGCCAAAGGGACATAAGAGCCAAATGAAAGAGTTCCCAATGACCAAAGCTGAGATAATTTAATCAACAAAATAAATCATGTGGTATTGGATTATAACCAAAAGTATAAAATAAATACCCTTAGGTCCACAGTGATATAAATAAATGATTGAATGAATAAATGGGGGAGAATAGACAAGTCACCCATATGGGAAAATTCCAAATGATTCATGTAGATACTGCCCCTTCAAACATGGGCTGTGCACAGTGATTTTCTTCCAGAATACACTATTGCGGAAAGGAGGTAGGGGGTGAGGAGGGTAACTTTTCAGTGGAGAAACCTGACAAACATTACTTCAGCCAGGAGTTCAAGCAGCTTAACATTAACAGTGATAAATCATGTTGAGAGCAGGCACTCTTGATACGATGTGACGAGAATGGCACTTTACCTCTGTGGTCATCCTCCCAATATAATTATGAGAGAAATCCAAATTGAGGGACATTCTACCAAAAAAACCTGACCAGAGCTCTCCAAAACTGTCAGGGTCACCAAAAACAAGAAAAGGCTGAGAAACTGTCACAACCAAGAGAACCGAAGGAGACAGGATGACTAAAAGCATTGTGAGATCCTGGGACAGAAAAAGGACATTAGGTAAAATCTAAGGAAATATAAATAAAGTATGGACTGTGGTTAATACTTATGTATCAATATTCGTTCATTAATTGTGAAACATGCACCATACTAATGTAAGATGTTAATAATAAGGGAAACTGGGTGGAGGGGTATTCAGGAAACGTCTATACTATCTTTACAACTTTTCTGTAAGTTTAAAATTATTCTAAAATTAAAAGGTTATTATGAGAAATATTAATAGTTACCTCATGGGGTGGGGGTGAGGGTCAAATTAAATGACAAATTTAAAGCATTTAGCACAGTCCCTGGCACACAGTACAAGCTAATACCTGGGAATTATTGTTGTTTAGCAGATTTAAGCAGAGTTAATTCATGAGCAGTTTACCAATTCATTCCAGAAGTAGAATACTCATATTACTTGGGGAGCATGAAGAAAGAACTAATAAATCCTACCATCTTACGTATTTACTTGTGTTTTTAAGCATCAGTAATCTTGAGAATTCTATTATTGTTATCTTTGCTGGGCAAGTCTATCCCGTCACTTTACTTTTCTAGTATTATTCTGCCTGTCAGGATAGAACTCTCAGTAATGAATTGGACAACACTTCTGGATTATTAAACTTTCTCTGCACAGAGCTGGGCAATGCTCCTTCTAATAACTTTTCTCCAATTCCATCTCCTTATCCAATGAATTTAACTTTACTCATTTTATGAGAAATGTGCTGCATACACCTCCAGCACACTGGACCATCTCTGCACTGCTACAGCCCTGCATATGTCCTAAAGAGTGCATTTAACCATCTGGTGTTTGCTTCCCCCCACCAAAAAAAAAATCTCTGGCTCCTACTTATACATCCATCCCTTCTCCTTTGTCCATTAAGCCTCTTTGACCCTGCTTTCAACTCAAATTGGAAGTCACAGCAACCTCCTCTGAGTGTTTGAATTAGATTTGCTTTTGAGCACTGGAGCACATTACTGCAGGCGTTCTTCATGATCTCTCCTAGTCTGTCAACTCCCTGTGGGCTGAGGCCAACTTCAGCTCCACCTGGTAACCTTCTCCACATTTAGCACCAAGTTGGGCACATCCAGTGCTCCAGTAAACATTTATTAAAGTGATGCTAATTTGGATGCCATCCAAAAAGTAACTGAAGCACTCAAATGTGGGGATTCATCTCCCTTAGCAGAGACACCAGAGAGGGATATCCTGAGTTGTCTAAGGATGAGTCCCAAGAACCTATGATAAAATAAAATAAAAATAAAAGCCTCCAGTGACTGCCTTCTTTTCCCTAGCAGTTTTTTTTTCATAGTATAATTCTCCCTCTTCATTGATCAGAATCAGTCATCTTTTCTTTTTATTTCTTATTAATGCCAGTTACAGTATTCTTGGCTAACTAGCAAATACAGAAATGGTTAAATCCAACATGTTGCATTTCTTCAAGACCAAGGAAGGGAGTTTTGAGGTTGAACTGCTGATTGCTAAATTATACAAATAGATAAAATAAGACTCATATCATCTATCCATCCATCCATCTATCCATCCATCCTCTTTCAACAGCATTTACTGATTGATATGATATGCTAGGTGTTGTGCTGGGTACTGGAGATTCAGGGATGAATAAGAAAGCCCCTGCCTTCAAAGATCTCCCAGTGCAATTGGGGGGAGGGGGTGGCGGGGCGGGGGGAGGGAAACAGACAAATAAATAAGTATAAAGGCAACATGATAGGTGTCATCATAAGAGTAACGTGGACACTCTACTTGGCGGGACATATTCGTAGAAGAAAAATGGTTGGCCAAAAAAAAAATCACTGACTGTTTCATGGCTTTCTTCAAATAACTTCCTTGTCTTGCAGAGGATATAGAAGGCTGAGAATGAAACCTTGGCTCTGACATTTCGTAACTCTGACCATCAGCAAGCCACTGAACCACCCTGAGTCTTAGCTTCCTCCTCTGTGCAAAATAGTATCATTGCAATTATTGCCTAAAAGTATCTTAAATTTACTGGGAAGATCAAATGGGAGATCTTTGAAAACTCTAAAGGGCTGTAAGAATATGAATAACTACTGTCACATTCATTACAAGGCAAAGGAGAACATTTTCACCTTACAACCTCCTCTGCCCAACTCAACCCCCTTAAGGACTGAAAATTTTGTACGGTTTATTTAATCGAGCTCCACTTTTCTGCTTTGACTAGACTGGTATTGGGTGGCTTCCTCAGACCTCTGGGTGCCCAAATATCAATACATTCTGTGAGAGAGACCCTGACGGGCAGATTTTAGGCATCATTAGAGGCGCTGCCCCCATGGCTACTCAGCCATGGGGTTAGCAGTTTGGTGGTCTGATTGGAGAACCCTGTTTTTCAGTCTAGTCAGAGACCAGTTCATATCCTGGGGCAGCAAAGAAACAAAAATAAAAAATCAAGAGACGCCACATCTTAAAAAAGAAAGCTTGGATCCCGTTTGAAAAAGGTAGTAGTGATTTAGAAGGGGAATAAAGGCAAGAGATGGTGAGTGCTGGAATACCGTCTCCCACAGGCTGGCACGGGCTTGGCGTCCTGGATGGATCCAAAGCAAAAAGGCCGACAGGATGTGGAGCCACATGCTTTTCTTGTGAGCCCAACAAATGTAAAGATCCCTTAATCCACACCAAAATAAAACTGAAATGTAAGCCGACAGGAGCCCGGACCCAGCGTGACCTCTTCCACCGAGTCACCGTCCATCCTCCAACCTACTGAGTTCCCTGGCCATGCTGGGTTTCACCTAAAAAATGCTCCCTTGTCCCCCCCGCCCCACATATTCTTCTGACATTTTGTGCCACCCAGACAGCAGCCCCAAATGCCTCCTTGGGTGACATCACAGATAGCCATGGGTTGCTTCTGGTATCCCATCTGTTCCTGCCGGCCTGGCCTCCGCGAGGGCGAGATGCGAAGGGAGTGTGGAGTGGAGGCTGGGCGGGGGTGGGGTGGGGATCGGGCCTTTGAAGCTGTTTTCTATCGGGCGCTGCAGCTGTCAGCGTTGGCTGCGGAAGCCCGTGATTGTCCTTGCAGCTCCCTTGCCCGCGGTGCACTGTGCTTTGGGATATTAATTGGGCTTTCATTATGCGAACGTACCCAGAGGCTTTTGCGGTTGATTCCTATATCTATATTGATTCATAAAAAATGCCAATAAATAACAGCTCTCTCAAAGCAGCTTTGCATGTTTTGGATAATGAGTTGGTTGATGTCCCATCTCCCCCACTCCCCCATTTTTCTTTCCTTTTTTTTTCTTTTTACCCATTACCGCATAATAGATCACAGAATCTTTAGGACAATGGACAAGCACATGGGCTAAATCACCTTATTACAGTTCCATATAGTTGAAAAGAGGCTTAATGCTAAATTATCAGATCCCGGCTATTGTGGAAACCAAGAAAGAATAATGCTCACAAATAACCCGGTGGTGCCTCTGTGGGCTCATTGTCTGGGGATCTATTGGCCCGCCTGCCACGGGAGCGCTCCATTGAGTCAGCAATCCCCTGAAATGAACAGTGCGGCCCAAATTCGGGCTGGAAGTGAGTCTCTTTTACTTTTTGGTATATTGGAGGTTATAGATATTTTAAGGCCTGGCCTTTCAAAAAAAAAAAAAAAATCTTGTTTTACGTTTGTGGGTAACTGTGGGCAAAACTATGTTATTAGATTCGAAACGCCCCAAATTCAGCATGTCACAGGCGACTTCGGCTCACAGAATTACCGTATATTATCCCACATAAAGTGGAGATGAAAGCAGAAATTGTACATCCGTTTCATTTCACTGAAACTTTTCAAAGGAAGGAAGGATGTTCATTAAAAGTTAACAGTGACACAGCTGTGCAGAACTCTCAGAGAAAATGTCATTGTCACGGGAGCCTGACTGTGACCAAGTATCATTCTCCATAGCAGAGTGTGAGGTTCCTGTGGTCTGTTGAGCTGTTAATGGCATTGAAAAAGAAGAGCGGTGCCCCCAGGAGAGTGGCGATGCAGATGGATTTTGGAAAGCCATTGTTCTAGCCTGCGTGCCATAACTTTAGCAAGAAGTAAATATAATTTTGTTTCCCAAAAACTAGGTAGACTCAGAGATCCTAAGGAAACTCTTCTCATTTCTGGGAAGATGGGTTGGACATCATTTCTTTGTAATAAACTGTGTCCAATTCTCTCTCTGTCTCTGTTGCTCTCTTTCTTTCTCTTTCCCTTCCTCTTTAAATAAAAGGCCCACAGATTTTAGATGGGCAACAGTGGAAATGCAAAACAAACAAACAAAAAAACCCCACTGCCTACTAAAACCGAACTTTAATAACATTGCTCTTGCCCTGTTCCACTGCCTATTGTTTCCACAGTATTATATTTGGTTGTCTCTCATACAATCTCTGAGAAAAACAAGAAGACAGGGTAAACAACAGAGGCTTAGGTAAATATGCAGAGATAACTGTGTATTCCTGCTATTAGATAAATTTCTCTTGAACTGCTTCACGCAAATGTTCAGCAATGGCCATGGAAATTTGGGTAGTAAAGATAATAAGTGATAATTTTGGGGAAAACAATCCATATTTCTCACTTCCAAGAGATTTTAAAATATCCAGTGTGATACTTCTCTTTATAATTTGAAAAATGGGTTAGTTAGAGAATAAACATCTATTTTTTTTTCGAGATTTGAGAAATTCTTCACAAGTCTCTATCTAACTCAAGACTAAAAAGATACTTGGAACCAATTTAAGAAAACCATTAAATTCCTCTTCAAGACCATATTAAGTAATGATTATACCTTCGTACCAATATTGTCTTTCAATTTAATGGGGAAATAACAAGACAGCCAGCAAAATCATGCAAAAGATTTATCTAACTGAGGTGTTCTGCTGAAGTAGCTATACAAGTGCACCTCTACTAATTACGGTATATTAATAAGTAGGAAGATAAGATTCCATTCGGAAGGGCACAAAGGAGATGTAATGGGCATGTACCGCCTTTCAGGGCACACAAGGTAAAACAGAAAAATGACAGATATTCAAGGGATGGAGCCGTTCTGTCATTCTTATGGTTTTCTCATGTTGCTCAAATGGATCTTCACCAGTATAATGTTTCTTATGTTGGCCTCCATTTATTTAGTGCCCACTATGTCCCAGGCTCCATGCAATATGCTTATATAATATGAATATTTCCCACTCCATTATCAGAAATGGCAAAGACCAATGGCTCCTTATTTATTTTTGATAAGGACTTTGGAGTGGGGTATAACAGCAGAGGTATGAAAATGACAAAGAAAGGTATTTATCTGCATTTTGTAAATTCTTTTCCATTTTTCAGCTTAATTTCTTCTTGACTAAACTCACAGCAACTTAGGGCTTGCGGGAAGGGTATAAACCTCAGAGTATCAGTGCTATTTCTTCTCCCTGAAATATCTGCAATTTATCCTCCGGCCTCTTCTATTCTTTCCCTCACCATTTCCAAACAATCCTATGCCAGCTCTTTGAAAGCCTGGAAAACCAGCCCTGCAACTGGAGGAACCTTCCCCAAAGTGGTCATATTTTCTGAACCTCAAAGCAAGACACATCGCCTAAGAAATAGGGGCATTTGAAAGAAAAACTGGCTAAACTTTGTGAAATTTAGACTCTCCCAGAAAATCCAAGGCATAGCGTTGACATTCTTTTAGGAATCCCTGGGTTATAATTCAGGACTGCACACCAGACAACGCCAAATTCAGCAGAGACTGGAATTCTTTCCACGTCCTGAGCGCATCTCTGACTAGGTTCCTGTAGGCTCTGCCTCTCGCAGTTGGGTCATTTGAGAATGTTTGCTCCAGGTCACCTTCTCCTGAGTGACTATCTCAACTTCATAGGCATGAACAAACAGAGGTTCCCACAGCTTGAGGGCGACTGATGTATTTTTAAGGAGCAAAGCAAGCTTTTAAAAACAAAATAGAACAGGAACAAAGAGTTCCTGTACATGCAAAGTCTCTGCTCCACTCACAATCTAGCTCTGACATATAAGTCTTTTAGCTGGGTGTCAACTCACTCAACAGTAATATTCTAGAAAGCCATTCAGCCAATGTGTTTGAGAGGTAGGGATGTGATAACCTAGCCACTTGCCGCATGTGGCTACTGAGCACTTGAAATGGGGCTGGTGTGAATTCAGATGTACTGGAAGTGAAAATACCTGCAGGATTTCGAAGATTTAGAACACAGAGAAAAAAATGTAAAATATTTCATGTACAATTCTAAAATATTGGTTACATGTTGAAATAATATTTTGGAAATATATTACTGGAATTAATTTCATCTGTTTCTTTTTCTTTTTTATTAATGTGGTTATTAGAAAAATTTTAAATGACATGTGTGGCTTATGTTTAAAGTTCGCATTTAAGGCTCGCATTATACATTCCCATTGAATATCACTGGTCCAGATAGTTGAACAGAGAAACAGAACGTGATTGCACAGGCCAAGGCAACAAATTTTTAGAAATTACCTTTGCTTTGCTCTTAAGTTTGCAGTTGACAATAATAAAAAACTCCTACATACACGATGAGAAAATATTTTACATGCATATCTTTTGTACAGATATATTTTTTATTAGCACTGAGTCGTTTTGAATTTAAAAATAGGCAAAGAATGTTTAGACAATTAAAATATCAGCTTGAAATACAGACTTGCAGATACATAGTCTTCAGTTTTTAACTTTCAGCATTCTCAGAATCATAAAAAAATAATTTTTTTGATCTCCCAGCCCTCAAAAGATTATTAAAATAAGTTTACTTGGATTCGATTTTTAAATTCTTTAAACTCAGAAGTTATGTTCAAGTCAAAAAAACTCAATGTTATGCATTTGGGGAATATAGTCACTACTCTGAGAATAAAATATTACAGTATGCAGTGGAAGATGTTTAAAAGTTGCATACATATTCTAGGTTTTATTGTTATTCTTAATAATTCAAGCAAGTTCTTGTTTTTTTTAAATTAAGTAACTTGGTAAATAAATATTTAACATTTAATTTAAGCAACAGAGTTTTGCCCGAGTGTACTCTGTGCCTGGCCAAGACGCGCAGGTTTCAGATTCTTTCACCCGCATGTTGAGATCATCTTATATGACAATTTTACCTTGGTGCATATAACAGCTAATCAGCTATAACAAACAAGTGCTAGATCAAAGGCAAAAACACACATTTTTCTTCACTAGCAAGTCCTGGGATTTAAAACTTCAATATCACCTCTAAGGCATGCTTTCATAATAAATAGTATCATACAAATAGCAGAATGCATTATAAATAGTAGCTTTATACTGTTTACTTAAAATCATTTCAGTTTATACTTATAGTAAATACTTAATCTTTAGACATAAAATGTTTTCACACAAGGACAAGGTTCTTGCTTGATAAATGTGCAGGGATGCTATTATTTCTTACTCAGAAGCTTAAAAATATGTGCATTCAGAAATGTTTGCCGTAGTACTTGCAAACCCAAGCTTCTTCATGCTCAAAGAGATCAATCCAAAGCTGACACCAGAGGGATGGTGTTGCAGAATAAAAACTACATGTTTTTTCCCTTTGGAATTTTTTTGTTTAATTTTGGGGTTTTGGCCCAACTTTGGATTGTTGCATCAGGTAAGAATCTGTAAAAACATACATCCTCCCCAAGCTGAGTAATATACAGACCACAGCTGTAACTGAAGTTAAGCCACCAGCTAAGAATAAAAGCACCAGAAAACAAACTAACCAAAACCTAAAGCAAACAACATGCTTATCACACAATAACTATTGAATAATGCAAATATTAACAACGCAAACCAAGCAGGGGGCCTCCATCTCAGGAAGAAGAAAAGCCAGCGAATAGAAGGCAGTGATTGGGAAATCAGGTCAGCTCTTCCTCCTCGGTAGAAAAAATGGATCAGGACTGACATCTGCTGGCCTTGTTAATGGGATGTACCCATTGAAACAAGGGTCTTGGAGAACAAAACATTCTGGTGGGGTGATACTGCATCACTGGGGTGGGAGGAGCTTGGCAAAGGCCTTCCTGATGGGCCTCCTGCAAAGTGGCCAATCAGCGGCCGCCTCTCCAGACAAGAGTAGCCTCAGTGTTTTCCTCTCTTTGATGTTTCACCTTCATAACCAGGAATGTTTTTCCAATCACCCTAAGAGGGGACAGAATACTCTATAGGTGGATTTCTCGTTAGAATTACATGTTTTGAGAAGTAGTGGTCAACGAGATACTCAATAGAGCTGATGATTTCACGTCTTTACCAAAAGACTCATTGGAGATTAAATGGTTTTAAAAGGCTAAATGTGTGTCCGCAGCCTGACAAGCTCGGTGGCTTTCACCCTCTTGAAACTTCATCAAGTCAATGTCCCAGATCTGACCTTTGCCATTCCCTCTTCTACTCCATCACTTCTCTCCTGGAATCCATCTGACTGAACAGATATCAGGTTTGGGAGATTTTGTCCTCATGAGGCCTTGCTTCCAAGCTCTGCAGTCTTAGTTTTCTAAGCACAGTGTTATCCACCATTGGGAAAGGCAAGTTCCCACTGTCTTGGAAGGTATGAGAAGCCTGGGACAGGGTCTATCTTACTCAAGTCATCTTCTGGGCATCTAGCATGGTCCCTACTACATAATAGTCACTCAAAAAATATTGATTGCTTTACTTTGAAAGTTGAATATTCTATATTCCCCCATGTTGCTTTTAGGAATACAATTTCTTTTTGGTGGATCTGAACATAGCTGAATATTCTAATATTTAAGTAGATACACTAGTTTTAATTGCAAATAAGCAATGATGCTGAGTACTCTTTGAGTCTCTCACCAGTGCTCACTTCCCTATTATTTCAATCTCATCTCTTATGGGAGGCACAATCCTACTGTTTGTAATAGCAAAATTAGGTCATGGGTTGTAGAAATTCTTCTCCAGAACAATCCTTAACATGCTTCATCTCAACGATAAAAGTGAAACTGGTGGGCCAGAAATCTTTCCCCCTCTACCCTTTGCTTATATGACTTCTAAAGTGTGTCAAAGTATATGTGACTGTGTCATATACATGTGTGTGCCTTCTGGTATATGTGTGCATGAGTCTCTGGACATAAACAACTTACTTAAAAAAATATTTTTTATAAAGATTATAGAAAAAATGAAACCTGGAAAACTCTCCCAAAAGACAGAAGGAGGAGAAAGCCTGAAACTGTGCCAGTGAGTTTAAGAGGCATACTAATGAGGCACCATCTTTAAAAACACTAGCAAAAACTATCCGGCCTAGGACAAAGCGGAGTCAAATTGCCACCTCAAACGGCATTTTGGAAGGTGGAGGCAAAATAGTGCATATAAATCATTAGCTTTAAGGTGAAAATTATTAGCTTATGTCAAAAAGTGTACAAAACCCATTTTCTCTTTTCACCTTCTGTACTTTCTTCCCAGCTAATGCAAAAGAAGAATAAAATAGTTTCACTTTTCGTAAATATAGTTGGAGTAAAGGTTCTGTTTTTTTAATTATTTTTAGAAAAGACTCTGAGAAGATAATTCTGAGTATTTATTCCAATGGTTAACACTGTTATGGATTTCATAATTTATATATATATTTAAAATCCTCTAAACCCCAGTATTATTTTCAGATTAAAAAATAGATCTTAAAGAAAATAAAGGGCTTAAATTATTGGGTTGTACCATCTCAATATTTATAACTCTAATTTCAACAGTTTTGTTGAAAACATGTTAATTTACATTTTGAAAAAAGTTGAAGGGGGAGATTAAAATCATCCTGCTCAAAACCTTTGCAAAGCATTTTGCTTTTTATATACCACGGTAACCTAATAAAGACACCATCACTTGACAGATGGCGTGGCATATTAGCCTCGAAATAAAACACTAGATGCCAAAATTATTAACTCCAACATGCTCAGAAATTTAAAAAATTAATTTTTGATTCTTTTTTTTAAACACTTTTCTCTTCCCTCATGTCATCCTGCAACAAAGAGTACTCAACTTGTAAAAACACAAACAAAACAACCCTTTAGTACATACTCAAAGGCCGTTTGCAAATACCAGGAAGTATTTGAAATACGGAACCTGGAAAAGATCACCTTGGTTAATATTCTCAGTCCTCTTTAAGACCATTTCAGCCAACACATAGAGACTCTCCACTCTCGCACTGTTTGAGCAGAACATTTCTTTTGTCATGCTGTTGCATCTTTATCCCTGCCCCCCTCCAAACATATAGTTGATGGAATAAAGGTTTTCCGCAGCTCTGTACTCCTGAAATCTAAGCCTTGTGGCTATGAAATGATGTAGTGGGGGGGGTAGGGCTAGTTCTCCAGGCCATGATGAGCCCTGCTCAAAATAAAGTCATGTCTCTTTAAGAGATGATGGATTTTTGCATGCAGCCTCAGAAGCCAATGCAAGGCACTCACGCCAGGTGGCAATGCTCCCATATCCCTGTTTTAGGGTGTGAAAGTAAATGTGGGGTACCCCTTTCCCTGAAATTTCTCCTGCTTTTATGGAGGCTGACATTCTTATTTTGTAATCTTTTAGAATCTTCATTCAAAATTTAAGTGATACTGGATTTTCCCTTCCCTTCCTTTCCTCCTCATCTTTCTTCCTTTCTTTCTGAAGCTCTCATTCAGAGAGCTTCATTCATCACTTTTTAACCTCATCTACAACAGGACAAAAAAGGGAGTAACACACATCACAACTTTTTTTACTAAAATAATACTGAAAGAAAGAAGGTTATCTTGTTTAGAGAGGAAACGATTAAATGTTTTTGCCCCCTGTTGGCCTGCTGTCTTTTAAAATATTATCATGTTATTTCAGTGCCACCTAAAATATCTACAAATGCAAACCTTTCTCTGCCAAAGAGATGTCATGATTTGCATTCCCAGAATGGAATTCTATGTTCAGATTCCCATTAAACATACTCAAGGCCACTAACCGACTAAGGAAACACCTTAAGGAGAACATTCCAAATATGTGGACCAAGGACAAGAAACGCTTTGGATAATTTTTTTTTAATTTCCAGATTAAAAACTTAGTAGGTCCTTTCTGAAAGGTGAAATTTAGAAAATCTTAAAAATAATCTGGCAATATTTACTGGTCTTTCCTCCCACCTCAGGTGTTCACTTTCCTTTCTATCATGTAACTAGATAAGTGCTTCCACATCTAGAATCCAGGCAGGAGACATTTCCAAGCTATGGGCTTGATATGTAATATGGAAGCTATATTACTCTTTTTGTTGTCTTTATAGGTTTCAACAGTCCCTACTGGCCGTCAGAAGAGCCAGGAACAGAAGCATCAATAAGCACACTTACTGGGCCAAGGATTCTTTTAGTCAGTAAATATTTGTTGAGTGACTACAAAGTACCAGACATTATTCTAGGCACTGGGGACACAGGAGTGAACAAGAAAGGTCCAGATGAAGGCAAAACCTCAAAATTCAAAATTCTCATTGGACAGGAAACAAGATCATACACACACACACACACACACACACACACACACACACACACACACACACAGAATAAAGTAGGTCACTTCCTAATTTTTAAAATACTCTTTCCTACCAGCTTGGCATTTGGGGCTGAAATTTCCATCATGGAATTGATTCCTTTGATTTAGTTGATTCTCTGTCTTTATTTGGAGACTATCTAATCTTAGGAGCTATAATGGGGGCAGGATCTGTCGCTCACTCTATGAGCTAAAAATGCAGAGTTGTTTTCCCCATCTTCTTTGCAATAAGAGAGTAGCTACATGATCTAAGCTCAACCCATCTGACACGTTTGCTCTTGGCTTTGACTTGGGAGCTAGTGAGTTAAAGAAACTAGAACCACAGAGAACCCATTCTGGGTGTGGACGGTGTAATAGCAGCAGCAGTGTTATCCTTCAAGGGGCAGCCATGTAATGACAACATCCTGCTTTGAGGCTGGAGGCATCAGTGGTACAAGCTTCAGCGTCTACTTTAGCAGCAATAGCAATGGCGCCCTCACTCATTTTTTGTTTGCCACGATTTTGGCAGTGGTTCTAGTTTATGGGAGAGACTCATTAGTTTTTCACACATTTTCCATTCCTCCTGGGCATACAGCTGGATTATACCTTTCAGTCTCTTTTCTGAGTTAGGTATGACCTTATTACCAAGTTCTGGCTTATTAGCCGTCAAAATAAAGATGCCACTTCCAAGGTGAATCCATAAAGACCTCCCACCAGATCCTTTATAATCTCTCTACCTCCATCTATTAATTGACTGACAATACCCAGAATAACCTGGAAATCACATGTTGAATACGGCACAGCCTCCATCAGCCTGGGTCCCCGAATGGCTGCAGGGAGTAGACCCTCCTCATCAATTAGATTTTAGTAAATGTGAAACTCCTATTGTATTATGCCATTGTGATATTAGGATTTATCTTTATAGAAGCTAAATTTTCCTAACTAATGTACCCATTTGTACCAGAAGTGGAATGTTTCCATAACAAAAACCTAAAATGCATGATTTTGGGTAAGCAATGAGGATGCCAGTTGCAAGGAAACTGGCTTTGGAGGCTGGAAAAACGAAGATCTATGTTATGCAGTGGAAAAATCTTTGATAAAACTGTCTCTTGATATAATGCAGAAGACAGGTCAGGTGTATTATGATTCTTTAGCTCTAGGGGAAAGGGTTGGGAAACAGAATGTTAGTAGCAATTTGCAAGAGTGGATGAACTCAGGCAAGAATTGGCTTGCTTTCAAACAGAAGGGAAACCGAATGTCAGAAGCGAAACCGAATGTCAGAAGCGAAACCGAATGTCAGAAGCTAGAGCTGCTGAAAAGTTGGAAAAATTGACTGCTTCCAAAACTCAAACAGTAAGAAATCAGATTGAATAAGACTTAGCCCTGCAGCTAAGATCAAATCAAGGGTGTGGTCTTCCTATCTAAGCTTGATGACCTTAGGATGTAGATGGAGACAGTCATTGTGATTAGGAAGCAAAATCATAAATCAGGTTTGAGAATTATGACCAGGAAAGAACTTTAGGTACAGTTACTAGCACATGAAGCTGATTGGAAGCAAATTGATTGGAAGCAAATAGATTAGAAGTCTACTAGGTTTTTGAAGGGATTATACTGCCAAAGAAACCATGAGCTTGGACTAAAACAAGACTTTGAGTATCAAAATAAATTTGGGGCCCGTAAATTTATCAGCAATATATGGGCTTTGAAAGCTATGCAGCCTCCAAGGAGGGCATACTTTCCTCCAAACATAACAGAGGTGGCCAAAGAAGAACAAAGAAGAAACTTCCAGACAGTGGAGCAAGGACCCATGAAGAACAATGGACAAGAGAGTTTCTCCCAGCAGATCTAGGGTTTATTCTAGAAGCTTTCTTCACTCCCAGGGTAGGGTTTTCAGGAACACTGCCCATTAGAATTTAACATCTTTACGTACCAGTGATCGCTGGCTATCTTCTCTTTTCCACAGGGGTGGGTTTACTATCATTTTGCTCTTGTTTTCTCATTGTATATCAGATGCTGTTGGGAGGAGGTAGTAGGTAACTTGTCCTTCTAGGTATTGGTAGCTGGACCGTGAGGAGTGATGGACCTGAACCTGATGGAGAATACTGACCATCCCTAGAGAATCTGAGCTTCGAGCCAAATTCAGTGACTGGACAGTATTTGGGGTTATCTTTCTCAGGGAAGAGATGATTGTGTTCTCTTTGTGGACGGAAGCATGGCATAGGTATTTGGTGACAAGAGGATGGGCTGGAAAAGAGATTGCCTAGCTATTCCTCTTTGTTCCTGGGCCCCAGATGGACTATAATTCCTAACCTCTCTTACAGTTAAGTGTGGTCATGTGACTGAGTTCTGACCACTAATATGAGAACAGAAGTGATGGATGTTGCTTCCAGACTTGGCCTATAAAAATTTCACACATGGACCTCCACTCCCCCTTTCCTCCTATTTGCTGACAGAATGTTGAGGCTCAAGGTGATCTTGGGAGTCATATGTTGAAAATGTTAAGGCTCTCATCAGCTTGAATTCCTTAGTGATCGCATGGAGCAAGGCCTCACCTCCTTTCCTTTGAAGTCCAATTGAACTTTGAGTGAGAAATACAGTATCTTGTCTTAAGTCATTGAGATTTCACAGTTTATCTGTTAATACAGATGATATGTCAGTATTACAATGTACTAGTTGCTGCCTTATCTTTATTCCTGCCCATTTCCCAAGGCTGGTGTGGTCTTGGCCATGCTGTGAGCTCCTGAATATCATTCCAGTTTATTTGTTTTCTGTTTGTCATTCAGAATTGGTTTACTTGTTTGCAACTAAAATCTTTGATTGGTAGATTAGTTGCAAAAGTTAAATAGTGTCCTTAGCACAATGCCTGACACCTAACCATTCTACAGATGTTAAATTTCCCTTTGATTTAAGTGGAAGGACCAGTTTATAACTTCCATGTGAGTCAATAATAGAATTATAATAAAGTCAGATAATATCTCAGTGCAAATCAATTTGTTGTCTCTGATTCACTGACCAGCTGACCATGCCTTGAGGAAAATGTTGTATGTTATTGGTAAATTGCGATGAGATGGGGAGAGGAAGTCTCCAATGTTGCTGAGCTGGGGTCGGTCTGAGGAGTAGTTAGTCAGGTGCGTGCCGCTGATCAACTCAGGGGCTGAACTCAGGTGGGAATGAGCATTAAAAGGAATCAGATGGGAAGCAATTTTGTCCACTTAATTCTTCCAAGGGCATCATCACTATATAATAATCCAGATACTGTGGAATAAATGTTCAGAACCTTCTCAGTATGGGAAGTGACAAGTGTTACTTGAGAATAAAACGTGATACCCAGAAACCACACGAAGATGTAGAACATTTCCAAAGGAGAAGCCCTCAGTTCCTATGGTGTAAGTTTGTCTGCACAGGACAATGTTAATGAGGAAACTATACCTGTAGGTAGGTAGAATTATACCTTTACGGTTATATTTTAGACCATAAGGTTTAGTTAGTTTCACTCTTGGTTGCAAGGGACAGCCAATTACATTAGTTCAAGTAATTAAGGCTTATTAAAAAGATTCACATGATAATAAGGGAGATGGAATTTCCCAGAAATCCAAGAATATGAGCCACATTAGCTAAATTTCATGGATCTAGAACCATGAGATCATTCAGAATCTAAGTTTATCTCTAAAGACCTCTGAAACCTGATTCTGTATATCTTCATTCTCATTCTAAACCATGAACATATTTCAGCTACTTTTTTATATCTTTCTTGCCATCAACTATGACTAATTTATTCCATATTTCTTTGCTCTATAATTAGGTTGTAGCTTTCTTCCACCAATAAGGTCCAATATGGTGGCTTGAGCTCCAGCCATCACACTCAAGTTTCAGAGACCAAGATAGAAGAAGGGATAGAAAAGAAAAGAAGGCAAAATGAATGTGCCTACTGTCACTGAAAATAAATTCCTGGAAGCCACCACGTGATACTTTTGTTTGTATTGTCTTGATCCGAATTTATTCATGGGATGCTGAGAAATCTAATCTTTATTTTAGATGGCCACAAGTCCAACAAAAATTGTTTTATTAGTGTGGAAGAAGAACATTAGAGATTTTGAGAGGTGAGGAAAAAAATGAGATGGACTCAAAGAGGGAATAGCGGCCCTTAGAATTATACTTAGTTTATTTTATTTAACAAACACTGAAGTAGTACTTATTAGGTTTCAGGCACTCTTCCAAAATGCTTTACATATATCAACTCTTTTAATCCTCATAGCAACCTTATGAAGTAGGAGCTATATTATCTCCATTTTACAGATGATGAGACTAAGGCACAAAGAAGTTAAATAACGTGCCCAAGTCACATAAGCCATTAAATAGCAAGACCTGGGCTTAAACCCAGCCAGTCTGACTCAAGTACTACCACAAACTTGGGATTAATAGAAGGATGCTCCTAGCAATATGCTGGTAAATATTTAACAACTGGTTCTCCGGGGGAGGGGGGGGAACCCTGATTTATAGTGTTGGCTGATATCCATGGTGTAAATACTCTCACCATAGATAAATAACCTCAAGAACATAGATAAGAGCATAATGTAGCCAAATAATTAGGAAGTGATGAGTTTTGAGAATTTATTACTTTTTCTTTTTAATATAATTGATTTAATTGCAAGTTACAACACTTAGTTTTTAACACTAACTATGTTTAACCATAGGTTTGCAAATTTCATGAAAATTTAACAGTTGGGTCTTATGAGCAAGCACAAGTCACCTTCAGCACAGTTGTGCACTGGATGTTGCAGTGACAGAAAGTCAGGAGTCAGAGGATGAAGGTGATGAGCAGTGAGAGGGTGGGTATTGAGGTTATGTATTCCTGAGTCCTCAGGTAGATGCTGCTCTTGTTCCCCTAGGAGCATCCATCCACCCTCCTATTGCAGCTATTTGGGCACAGAACAGCGTCCACCTTCTCAAACTTGACATCTCTCCTCTGCTCTGGGGCCCAGAATGCTTGGCTCATCCTGATTCAGACTTAGAACACAGATGCATACAGAAAGTGATGAATTTAAAACCAAGTCTCGGGACTTCCCTGGTGGTCCAGTGGTTAAGACATCGCCTTCCAATGCAGGGGGTGTGGGTTTGATCCCTGGTTGGAGAGCTAAGATCCCACATGCCTCATGGCAAAAAAAAAAAAAACCACCAAAAAACAAAACAAACAAAAAATGTAAAACAGAAGCAATATTGTAACAAATTCAATAAAGACTTTAAAAATGGTCCACATCAAAAAGAAAACATCTTTAAAAATGAATAAAATGAAGTCTCATTAGTTTCCTTCTCATTTCTGTTGATATAAGGAATATCAATTTTAAAGATAAACCAGTCTCTGGAATTAGTCTTTTGTTAGAGCTCTGTTACCTTGGACACCTTGCAAATGTCAGCAATTTTTACCAGACCTATAATGGATACTTTAAAAATGTCAATTAGTGATAAGCAAAAAGTAATGAACTATGGTTCTTGGAGATGTCTGTTTCCATTTTGACAGTGTTATAAAAATGAACAAAAATATTAAGATGCTATTCATTTAGAAATCTAAACATCCCTGTCCTTCCATTACTTCTCACAAAGTTGTTATTAAATGAAGACAAAAATAAGTCTTAGTGAACACACATTACTAGATACTGGCAATTTTGGTAGATAGTTGTGGGTACTGATTCTTAGACCATCTTGGTCTCAACATTGCATTTTTAATAATGATACACTTTATTAATACACATTAATACACATCCATATCGATGACCCATACAATTTATCAATTGATTTTTTTCAGAGGTCTTAGTAGAGTTCAGATAAAGCTCCTGATGCTGGGGAGTGGGGCTCACAGTGCTCAAAGAGTTTAGCATATTCTGTATCCCACTTTCCTCTTGGCTCAGAAAATGATGGGGCCTTAAATTGCATGAACCCATTACGGGGGCAGCTGGCCATCTTAAGCATCCAGAGAAGGAAAAAGATTGTGGCAGAAGAGAAACCATCCCTTGTTACTGAATGGGAGAGCTACTGTGAATTTTCATGAATGATAGAAGGATCCTGTGGTCCTGGGTTCTATTTCTCCTTGTGGTCTTGGTTTCTGTTGGGGGCCTTCCCTGATGCTCCTAGACTGGGTGTAGTTGTCAGTCTCCATGATGGCTCCCCAAAGCCCCCTCCTGGTATTTATGCCTTTGTTTCGTTCCCTCCTACATTGTGTCACAGTTGATCTGTGACCAACAGAATACAGCAGAAGTGACGGTAAGTCTCTTCTGATTGCAGGTTATAAAAACACTGTGGTTTCTGATTCTCTCTCAGATCACTGACTCTGTGGGAGGATGGCAGCCTGAAGAAGAGGCCCACATGGTGAAGAACTGAGGCCAACAGCCCTGTGAGTGAGCTTTCTTGGGAGAGGATCCTTCAGCCCCAGTCAAGCCTTCAGATGACTGCAGCGCTGGCTGACATCTTGACAGCAATCTCAGGATCATCTCTGAGCCAGAATTACCCAGCTAAGCCACTCCTTGACTTTGGGCTCTCAGAATCTATATGAGATAATAAATATTTGTTGTTTTAAGCTGCCAAGTTCAGGGTGATTTTTTTACGTAGCAATAAATAATACCGGGGCTTAGGTTATCTTTCCTTATGGTCCCACATAATTTATTACTCAAGACTGCAATCACTCATTCATGTGTCTGACTCCTTTGCTGAACCTTTTCTGCTTTGAGGAAAGGAATTCAGTTGACTGTTGAACCTCCATACCTAGAATAGTGCTTAGCACATAGTAGGTCTCAAAAAAAGTCATTGAACAAATGAATAAAGTGAAATGAGATAACGGACATGGTTTCAGACCACACCATGATTACTGCTCGCTAAAGAATGAGTCAGCACAGGTCAAGTTGGGTTATTCTCTCGAATTGTGAGAAATTCATACTGAACATTCATTTCCTCTCTTCTATTGTTACTAGCCTCCCTACCATCCTCCCAAATAACTCACAAGTCAAGTTCTATTCTTCTGTCACCACCACGGAGATCTTGGGATGGTCATCTGGGGTCTGAGGAAGGAGCCAGACTCAGAGGAGAGAATGAATGCTTAGGTAGTTTCCTCCCTACTCAAAGTGAGAAAGAAGAGTTTCTACGATTCCCCAGACACAGGAGACACTCCCCAGAGGAGACTGCTCAAGGTGTGGGATATAGAGTTAAACTAGACCAAGGGACAAAGCAAAATTAAGGGTGGGACATGGGGCTTTTAGATTTTTTTTTTTTTTTAAGGAACTTTTAAAAATGTTTGTTAAGAAGAGGCTAAAAGTTCACTTACTGCTCTAAGTGGTGTGGTGTCTGGTTACAAATGTTTTAGGACAGGGACTTCTACTTCAAGACCCAGCCCTGCTCACCCTAGGAGAGCCACATTACAACCCACCCCTCCCCCACTCCTCCCCCTCCCAGCAAGCCATACCTCTCTAACTGGCAGAATATACATGGGAGGTTTTCAAAGAACCCCTGGATGGCTCTGAAGTCCCATCAGGCACTAGCTCTCAGAATCTGTTGATAAAGTCTTAATGAAACACTATGAAAAGACCAAAAAGCCTTTAGTTCGAAAGGCATAACTCTCCAGTGCAGTGCTTGATAACAGAGATCCCATTTTAGGGCAGGTGGAACCTTCCCAGTTTGCTGAAAAACCACATCATTTGGGGGAACACGAGCAGGCTAATTTAAATACCTTTTCCTCTTTTTTTTCCCACATGCTCAAGAATGTGGGTGGGGGGGAAGCATGGTCTATTGTGTTATCACTTCCCATGCAGAACATTTTGGGGGGAAATACACAGCACTCAGCTTGGTATTGTGCGTGGAGTCCTGAGCATGGAGCTCAGGATGGTTTGATTTCAGATCTCTCATCTGTTATTTCTAATTGTTTAACCACAGGCAGTTAGCTTTTTTGAGTCTCAGTTTTTTAATCTGTAAAGTGAAGACACTAGTAATTACCCCCTAGCACTCACTAAAAACATGTGAGCTGAATCTGAATAGGGTTCTCAAGGCCAAAAGAAATAAAAAAGCTGCAAGTGGAACTTGGGAATGCTTGATTAAATCTAAGGCCTGCAGAAAAAAGTAAATCATAGGATGCCTACCAGCTTGGGATGTTGTGCTGCGATTTCCAAAGGTAATTTAATATCTTCTAGGATACATAAAAACAGCATGACCCACGAGAGCCACAAAATGGTACTTCTATTGACAATGTCAAGCTCAGTCTTTTGTTTCTACATTTTCAAAATAATATTAACAAAACTTAGAATATGCTGGTAAAAGCCACTAAAATGGAGACAACATTGCAAATGACTTGTCAAAGTTAATAGGCCTAGAATCCTATTTGGTCCAAGAGTCTGAGCTTCTACTATTTCCATCTTTATCGAGTTACTGAAGTGTTCACTTCGGTCTACTTGGCGCTTATGGTTATCATTAGGAAAAATACCTCTTTGACGAATTCACACAGGCCCTCTCAGAAGTCTAGTGAGGCCCATGCCGTGTCCAGGTTTCATAAAAGCTAGACATAATTCTAAAAATGGAGATACATGGGAGCATAATTGGACACCAAAAGGCCAAAAAACTTGTTTGCCTTTTGCCCTCCCCCACCTTTTTTTTCAAATTCATTTAATAGTTGAGCTGATAATTTTACTTCTGGGTACCTCAGCTTCCTCATTTGTAAAATGGGGTTTTTATCTGATAGGCCACTTAAGAGGATTAAATGAATTAGTATATACAAAGCACTTCAAAGTGCGACTGGCACATAGTGTATGCTAGTAAATGAGAGCTGTTATTCTAATGATCAATATTAATTTTTAAGGGAAATGACTTTTATGTAAATGTTTGAGAAGATTTCAAGCATGGTCCTCATCCACTAAAATCTGAAATATTTACAAGTATATAAATACTAGGTCCCCTTTGATCTTGGCCCTCCCAGGCTAAATGTTTCTCTGGAGGCCTTCTCTCATCAGCCTTGTATAGTTCCCCCTACACACTGCCAGGTAAGTCAAATCAAATGGTCGTTTTATTCATGTTCTATTGCCGAGTAATAAATTACCACAAAGTTAGTGGCTTAAAACAATACACACTTATTATCCCACAGTTTACGTGGGTCTGGACTCTGAGCACAGCTTGCATTGGTCCTCTGCTTAGGAGCCCACGAGGCTGCAATCAAGTTGTTGCCCAGGCCGCATTCTCATGGGAAGGCTTGACCAGGGAACAATCTGCTTCCAAGCTCATTTAGGTTGTTGACAGCATTCATTTTCTTGCAGTTGTAGGACTGAGGGCCCTAGTTCCTTGCTGGCTGTTGGCTGGAGACTGCCCTCAGCTCCCAAAGGCCACCCATGGTTGCTTGCCGCATGGGCTTTGCCCACATAGCCACTGGCTTCACTAAGCCAGCAAGCAGAGTCTCTGGGGGCATGTTCGCCAGCCAGACGGAGTCTTGTAAAACGTGACATAATCATGTGAATGGCATCCCACCACCTTTACTATATTCTGTTGATGAGAAGACAGTCACAGGCCCTGCCCACACTCAGAGGGAGACAATTACACAAAGCATGAGCTGAGGAGGCCACCTTTGAGGTTTTCCACCACTGCCCCAGAGGGGAAAGGCCGTGCCCAACTTCCATTTAAATTTCCCAATTCATTTTCTGCTCCGACCACAGAGGTCAGACAAGGTTTTATAGTCTGTTAATTAGAGGGATGAAATGTAGGGAAGGCAAGGGAAAGTAGAAAGAATGGAGTTTAAGACAAGGTCAAAGAAGAGACGGCTACTCTCTCCATGTAAACTGTGGAAGTGGTGATGTCAATGTCCAAAAACAGCCCCTTAAATTCCCAGAGTCCCTCCGAGATGGCTTCGGGGAAGGCAATCTGAGTAGGCACCTGAGGTGTTTGAGGTCCAGGCCTAATTCAGCCATCCTTGGACCTACTGGAGTCATAAGGATGGAAAGTGGCCCCTGACCATGAACAAAACTGTTTGCCATGTGGATTAAAGGGACGATACATTTGACCTTCTTTAAATCCATAAAGGATTATCACCAAGACACAATCCAATTATTCTCTATGTCTTCTGAGGGGGGAATGGGGGAAATGGGCTCCAATTTCAGCAAGAAGAAATCTATATAGACCTAAGGAGAAAAGTCTTAACAGTAATGATGATTAATTGCTAAACAGGCTATAAAAAGAAGCTATAAAATATCCGTCTCCTGGGGCTTCCCTGGTGGCGCAGTGGTTGAGAGTCTGCCTGCCGATGCAGGGGACGCGGGTTCGTGCCCCGGTCCGGGAAGATCCCACATGCCGCGGAGCGGCTGGGCCCGTGAGCCATG
>NC_041222.1:56892709-56902013 GCF_002837175.3 Physeter macrocephalus
CCCGTGAGCCATGGCCGCTGAGCCTGCGCGTCCGGAGCCTGTGCTCCGCAACGGGAGAGGCCACAACAGTGAGAGGCCCGCGTACAGCAAAATTAAAAAAAAAAAAAAAATCTGTCTCCTGAGTTGGAAAAAAATAGG
Source organism: Physeter macrocephalus (assembly GCF_002837175.3). NCBI lineage: Eukaryota > Metazoa > Chordata > Mammalia > Artiodactyla > Physeteridae > Physeter > Physeter macrocephalus. Next base: position 56,892,848 of record NC_041222.1, read on the forward strand.
CTAGACACCTATCTAGATGGTGGTCCGAAGGCAGTGAAGGAGATGGTCCAGACCTTTCCTTATGCACATAGTAACACCTTAAAAATAAACACTTAGTAATGTCTTAGTCATTTTGGGATGCTATAAACTAGACTGAGTGGCTTATAAAGAACAGAAATTTATTTCTCAGTTTTGGAGGCTTGGAAGTCCAAGGTCAAGGTGTTGGCAGATTTGGTGTCTGGTTAGAGTTTGATTCTTAGTTCTTACATGGTTACCTTCTCTCTGTGTCCTCACAGGGCTGAAGGGGCAAGAGAGCTTTCTAGGGTTTCTTTTATAAGGGCACTAATCCCATTCATGTGGGCTCCACCTTCATGGCTCCACCTAATCATCTCCCAATGGCCACACCTCCTCACACTATCACTTTGGGGATTAGGTTTCAACATATGAATTTAGAGGGGAACGTTCAGTCTACAGCAATTAAATAAATCGAAGTCTGTTTGTTGCTATTGATGACCAACCTGATAACAGTATTTTAAAAACTGAGATCCTGGGACCAACTGTGTCAATGTCATCCGAGGTGCTGTTTAAAATGCCGATTCCTAGGTCCATCTAAGGATGTAATGAGTTAAAATCTCTTGTGGTGGGGCCTGGGCATTTGCTTTTTTAACAAGTGCCCCAGGAAGTGTTTATGTACAAATTAAAGTTTGTGAACCACTGTAAATGGAATATAATCCATATCAGAATTTGAATTCCTTCATTCCAATATCCTTATCCCTACATCACCACCCCCAACCCTAAATTTCAAAGGCACAAATATTGTGTCCTCCTTGGAGCAGCCAAAAAGCATCCCATAGCCCCTGGACTTCCATCCCTAAATACGGTCAAGCAACCAAACTACATGGACATAGGCAATGCTGCTGCCATGCTGGTTCCCCAGGGAAGTTATGTAATAGGTCTCTGGCACATAACATGCTTACTAGAGTTACAAACGAACCCTATCTCCACGTCTCCAGGAGACCTGTGTCCTGAGCAAAACCACAAGAATATGTCTGCTGCTTATAGCCCAGGGTAGGGAGTAGGGGCATGCTTGGAAAAGCGTGTGTGGTTTGCTGCACGGAAACTCGGGGTGCGCCATCCTACCCAGTGTGCAGCTGTAGTCTGAACTCTGTCTCTACATACTGTACTTGAATTTTGCAGGACCCTATTAGGGTCCCCAGAAGAGCTCTCATATGAAGTCCAAGAAATCTGAGGAAAATGTGGAGCTTACATGATGGACTAATTTCATTTCAATAAAATTCCCATATTACATTCAATGCGCCTGGCTATATTAAGTTTTGTCATAAACACTGGGAATACTTCCAAATTTAGGCTTGCACAATTATTTTTATTGGTGCGTTAACTAAAAATGGTATATGCATAAGTCAGAGTGTACATTTGACTTCATCTGGGGAGCCAAAATGAGCTTTAGTTTGATTTATAGTCATTTTACCCCTGTAAATGAGATACAGGAAATCGGGGTTAGAGTTTCTGATCACAGCATTCCTAAACCCTCCGCGGGTTCCATCCCCAGCTCTGCCATGTATCTAATGAATTTAAATTCCAAATGTCTATCGGCAGCCCACAAAGTCACCAAACAAAGAGGCTGGCTTACTTTCAGACCCAGAGCCATCCAAACTGGTCCAAAAAAATAGAGGTTTGTTGCACTAAAGTGAGACTGGGGAGCTCTTGGTGCTTTGAAAGGTTTTAATTGCTATGGAAAAAATCCTTTCAAAGATTTTTTCCCTTAACATGGGCCCCTTGGAAACTTTTCATAGGGGAACTGTAAAATATTTATACAGCTAGCAGCACTGTTGAAAAAAAAAAAAGCAAGCAAGAAAGAAACATAGCGCTGAATGAGAAGCAGACTTGAAGTGAGCCCTGCAGATTCAGGGGATCCAGAGAGGGAGGTTCCTGTGATTTCAACCCCTGGAAAACAGAATTAATCCCTCCCAGCCAGGCCCACAGACAGGGTCGACATTTTGAAATTCTTCATTTTGGAACAAGGGGCCCTACGTTCTCATTTTGTACCACGTCCTGCACAGTACGGGGCTGGCCCTGCTCACAGAACTTTCCCAGGATTGCTGTTTTCAGACATGTCAGTATGGCTCTCCCTTCCCTTCTCTGTTGGCTTCTCTTTTGCTTTCCCTCTTCTGCAGGAACCTACAATTCTGACGCTCCCCTTTGCCTGTCCTTAGTGACATCAGCTACACTTCCCGTCGGTTTGTTTGGCTGGCAGACATTCTGCCTGTACACCTCATCACCCCAGGACATAGAAGGCGAACAATCCACATCACAGTCCTAGAAAACATGGCACTGTCCTTGTGAATGGACCAAAAATTGGAGAATTTTAGAGTTGAAAGGAACCGTGGTGATCTCACTATATAGAGTAAGTTTAGTCCCGGAAAGAGGCAGGAAATTTCCCAAGACTACTTTGTTTATTAATATCAGGTTAGGGACATGGCTAGCTCATTCTACAACATCTGTAAAAAGGGGTTAACATGGACAATTATAGAGTCCCCAAACAACCCCCAAACTCATGCGAACTCCTGCTTCAGTATTTTCTCTAAGCTTTAATCAACAGTGACATTATTAAAGAGAGGGCTGAAAAGATAATCACTTTCTCCACAACAACTTCCCAAATATTTTCATTCCCTCCCACACACACTTTACCTTTTACTGGTGAGGATACTTGGTAGTTCAAAAAACAAAACACCCGCGTCCGGAGCCTGTGCTCCGCAACGGGAGAGGCCACAACAGTGAGAGGCCCGCGTACCACAAAAAACAAAAAAACAAACAAAAAAAACCAATAGATGTAAATCGCATGGCCTCTTCATGGCTCCAGCCTACCATCAATGCTAACAACCCAGTAACCTATGGAAAGGAGGAGAAGAATCCAAGGGCTCAAAAAACCCACAAAGTAGGTAATTAACACTAGAGAAATCAAGATTTGTCTACATTCCCGTAGCTAAAGTACTAAGGGGCAGGATGAGACATGGTCCTGAAACTTTCTAACAGGTGAGAATAGGTTACAGAATTACCACAGTCTCGCCAATCAGAAGGGACCCTCTTGTCTCAAGGCAGACTTAATAGTCATAATTCAATTAACATGCTTCCACTAATTATATAAGCTTTTAAATGACAGTTCAACAGCAGCACCACTGAGAGTAAGCCAATTTTTTTCATTTTTACCTTAATTTTAAATTAATTATAAGTAAATTGCATTGATTTCTTTTTCAATCCTTCACTGTTTTGTTGCAGAGCTAGCACATAATTTTAAAACTCTTGATCTTATGTAAAAGAGGCATTTAATACCACATGAAATGGTAGTATACATAAATATGGAGAAGTAAGCTTTTTCTTTCCTTCCTCCCTCCCTCCTTCCTTCCCTTCCTTTTTCTTCATAGATGACAGTTCTAACCAGATGTTAAATGAGATAAGTAGCAGTCACACCAATGGAAAGAACATTTACTTTCCAAATTCTTGACCTAGAAACAGGGTCTTATACATGTCAAGAAATATTTGTTAAGTTAATATCAATATTGATTATTGGATGAGATGCTTTGGGCATGATAGAAAAAAGTTGAAAAGGCATCAAAGCCCTGGTCCCTGATCTCAAGAGTATAGACATTCCTTCAGGAGATAATATGTAATATATGAACATAACAGGTCATTCAAAACCTAGCTGGAATTTAAGATACTAAAGGAATGCACAGCATATAGTATATAATAAAAATATAAAAGGAATACAATGGATACTAAGAGGAATACATAGTATACAGTATAAAAATGGCAAATCAGATTACCTCTTCCACTGAGGAAGATAAGAAGATGGGCTATCAATATGAGTTAGCATATCTACATATGTAGATATGATATGAGATATGAGAGATCTACATATGAGAGTTGACAAATGTAAATTGCCTGCTACAAACCAGTGGACAGTGGATTTATCACAACTGGAAACATTTCAGCAAAGCAAAGGATGCCATACTAGGATTGGGCAGGTGCTAATTTGCATAGCAGCACAGATTCATTTAAAAAAAAAATTTAACTGAAGTATTGTTGATTTACAATGTTGTGTTAGTTTCAGGGGTACAGAAAAGTGATTCAGATTATATATATATTCTTTTTTAGGTTCTTTTCCCTTATAGGTTATTACAAAATATTGAGTATAGTTCTAGCACATATTCATTTTGAGATACTTTTAGAGGTGACGTCCAACAAAAGTATATATTCTTTGTACCAAATCATACCCAGTTTTTGTATCTTTTCATGATTTTTGATTGAGTAAAAAAAATATAGAGATATGTCAGAATTTTTATAGATATTTAAGACTCTAAAGTCTGTTAATCACAGAAGAATTAGAAGTAATATTTTTTTTTCTTGAAGGTTATTTATTCCACTTTTCTACTTAGCATTTCATTTTATTCAGATCAAAATTTTCTCTTATGCATTTTCAACTTAATAATGTTACAGGAAGTATGAAAAGTATAGGAAGACTCATATTCCCATTAATGTTATCAGATAAACTGGCTGGTGTCAGCTCAGTGAGTTGAAAAATCAAAAGAGACATTTTAAAATTTAGGTAGCTACCAGGCTATGCAGGGTTATGACGGCAAAGGAGACCTTGGCCCATGAAGATGGGACCAACCCCTAACCACCTTCAGGTCAGACTAACCATCACTTCCTTGTGGAAACTGTCACTGCCTCCCCACCCAGACATGAGGCCTCTAGGTATTGGCTACTTTTCCTTATGGAACACCGAACACTTGAAATTGCTTAATTTCAAGCAATCATTGAGTGTTAGCTCTTCCCAATAGGCCATGATCTCCCTGACTGTCAGTAGAACCTGTTTGCTCACCACCATATTTCCAGTCTGGCATGTATTCTAAAAAGTCTCCTGTAAACATTCTTATGGAGTAAGAAAAAGAAAGTAAAGCTCCTTCCTAATTCTGCTAAGGTCCACGTATTCATCGTGCACCTTTCAATTGCACCTGATAAACATCCAGCTTGAACTACTTTAAAATTTAAAAGTCAGTAAGGCTTATAGGCCAATAGGTTCTGAAAACCAAAAAAGTATTTGCTAAAATTGAAGGGAGGGGAGGCTGGTAGGCACATTAAGCAGGGATGCTCACACAGTCTCGCAGCCTGGTATGGAAGCAGCTGAGGCGTTTCCACAGTTCTGGATTCTCAACAACAGTAGACAGCTCAAATTACCACTCCTATCTCTAACGACTCTTTCCTGAGCAACAAGTATGCCCGAAGAACAATAGCAATTTTACAAATTAATGCAAAGGGTGCTACCAGTATAACTACTTTTGATTGATTGACTTAGAAAATAACACATATATCATGTTTTGTTTTGAGGAAGACTGAGAGGGCAGGAGTGGTAATAGGGTTAGGAGCAAAAAGTGTTCTAACTTCATTCTTAAGGATGCTTTATTGCTCCTGTACATGAAAGCACAGAGTGGCCAGTAACATCTGATTCTTCTGGGGCCCTGGAACTCCCTACTGTCTTCCTGTGCGCTCACGATGTTTTCTGACGCTGAAGCTACTCGTGTAAATCAATCCTGCTTACACAGAGATGTGTATGATGAGACGGATTTTTTTCTTTATGAGTTATACTTTCAGCCCACATGTGGCTGCACATGAAATATCAAATTTTCCCCCCTTTTTCACTTTGCGTGTCGAGTCAGGCCTCTCCTCTGTTTATACAAGGACAGAAGAAAAGTTTGAGGAAGGTAAAAGGGTCGCTGGGCCCATTATCCCAGCGGTCTATGGTTTTCTCTTGCCATCTCCTCTCATCCATCATTGTCCCCCTCCCTCAAGAAACTCCTCTATATCCCTTGAGATTTGGTTATTTTTCCTACGTAATGCTCCTTTTACGGAACCTATTTTAAGATCATTATGTTCTCTGCAAAGCACTTTTGCCAGAACTTTCCCGTTGATCCCAATTTTCTGTCTACTCAGATTCTGTTTTAGCTGTTGAGGCCGTGCAGGGAATATTCTTTCTGATTGTGGGGAATGGTACAGTAACCTTACACCATATATATTTTTATACTGAAAGTCATAAGATCTTTATTTTGCATTCCTTAACCATGAGCCGTCATCCATTTCCCATCCTTCACAAGGGCAACTCAGGCCGGCCTCCTTCTCCACCAGAGAGTTCCTGGGAATTGAGTCCTTTTACCTCTTATTTTGGAATAAATGGGGTTATGCTTGTTTGTTTATTTTGGTATAAACGCTTATAATTTCTAGCGTCTCCAATGGTCTAATTCCAGGTATTTCATGCTTCTAACACTGACGTCACAGCTGTTTTCATTAAAAATAAGCACAGGGCTTGAGAGAGTAGAGAGAGGGCCCAGTTAGGAAACAAGAAATAGAGATACAATTGCCTTAACACTTTGCTGACTTAATGAAGATGGGATGCAGGGATAGAGGTATTCACTGATTCTGGGGACAAAGAATGTCAGCGTCTTTCATCCCTATATTCAGCAGGACACTGTTTCCAGAAGATGTGAAAAACAGTGCTCCATGGTCAAATAACTTTGGGAAACTACGTGTTCCCAGAACACGTTAGTATATTAAGGGCTCTGATGGTTTCCCATTAAATAAACCTATTTAATCTTGTTTATCTCAGCATCCCCTAAATTTATTTGAGCTTGAAACACTTGTCACAGTTTACCCAGAGGTGTCCTGCAGAATGACATTGCTTGGACTACCCAATTAGAAGACAGAGAAATACAATTCTATTATCTTACAACTGATATGCTCTTGGGAGATATTAAAGACATGAATTTAATTTCCTTCTTAAATCATTGCTTCACTGCATCTCTCAGAGACTTGAGCCAAGGGGCTTACTGACTCAGAGGCCGATCTCTGAGGGTAGGTTCTTGGCATCTTGAGTGAGATCATGGGCAGGAGAGACAGCCGTTATAGAAAGGGAAAGGATTTTTTAAAATTCCTTTACCTCCAGTTGACATATCTGGGGGTTAGGTTTGATGGCCTGGGTAGAATTTTACCTAAGGGACATCTAGGTAGGAAGAAGACGTGGAGAAGGGAAGTCCACTCTTCCAGGGCTGCCAGCATTTGGGGGATAATTAGAGAGAGAGGATGAAGGGTGAACTGATCAGGTCTGTTCCAATTTCCCCTCATGAGCCTTTGGACTAGAGATGAGGGAGAAGATTGGGTAAATATGGAGGGCTCAAGTCCCGGATCCCTACCTAGGAGACATGGTGTTTAGTCTGTGGTGTGGACAGGCAGAGTATCTGAAATGAATTTTACTGCTCCGCTCTAGGTTTTTGAATGACATAGATGACCCACCAATTCCCATAGTACTCAGATGAATTGAGACTCAGTGAGTCTTCCATGGGGCCAGATAGGTCATGTGGCAGAGGTTTAAAGGGATCCTTAGCATCCGAGAGAGCCAGGTTGTGGCTGAGTCGGCCAGGAAGGGCCACGAGAACCTGACCAAGGTGAAAGGAGCCAGAACACAAGGTTTGCCACCATTGCCTTCAGCACGTGTCCCAGCAGGAATAGAAGGCAAAACAGGGATGCTGTGTGGTCTATAACCCCCTCCCTGTACCCCAAAATATCACATGAGCCCTGCTACCTGCCCCAACCATGCACCTGAGGCCACCGTGTAGAGAATTTGGGGGAAAGGGGAAGAAATAATGAAGACTAAACCACTATTCAGAGAGACTGAGCATTAGCTGTAGGGAATATTTACATCTGGGGATTGGACTAAAATTTAAACTGAATTGGGCAGTTAATTATTTCCTGCCTTTCTACCCATAGGGTGGGGCTTATAAGAAAGGCCAGATCGATAATAAGCAATATAAAGAGACTACATTTTCTTTGTCCATCTGGATTTTAGTGTGATTGAAATTTCAGATATTGCTACATCCTTTTTCTGTGCGTATATTCACAAAAGCTTATCTCAGGCCACCTAATCCCCAGTTTTACGTCAAACTGCAGGATTGCCATAGTGCGTCAAAAGCTTATTGTGTGGAACTGTAATATTGGTTTGCTTGGCTGCCTGTCTTATTGCACCATGAGCTACTTCACTGCAGAGGCCTTATTTCATTCATTTTCCCCCAACACATAGAATAACACCTTAATAGAACAGATATTCAATAAGCGTTAGTTGAAATGAATGAATCAGTGAAAGAATGAAAGAAATATGCTCAGCCTCTGCATCTCAGTTGTTTCTCTACAGGGGGGAATCTCACCTGGGTATTCCTTTCTTTTAATTGAAGTATAGTTGATTTACAATGTTGTGTTAATTTCTGCTGTACAGCAAAGTGATTCAGTTATACATATATATACATTTTTTTATATTCTTTTCCATTATGGTTTATCACAGTATATTGAATATACTTCCCTGTGCTATACAGTAGCCCCTATGTTCACAGCAGCACTACTCACAATAGCCAAGACATGGAAACAACCTAAATGTCCACTGACTGATAAATGGATAAAGAAGATGCGGTATGTATACACAGTGGAATACTACTGAGCCATAAAAAAGAACAAAATAATGCCATTTGCAGCAACATGAATGGACTTAGAGATTATCATACTAAGTGAAGTAAGACAGACAGACAAAGACAAATACCATATGATCACTTATATGTGTAATCTAAATACAACATAAATGAACCTATCTATAAAACAGAAACAGACTCACAGACATAGAGAACAGACTTGTGGTTGCAGGAGGTGGGGTGTGGGAGAGGGGTGGAGTGGGAGTTTGCGGTTCGCAGATGCAAACTATTATATACAGAATGGGTAAACCTGGGTATCCTTTATGATTACAGGAAGAAAAATGAGCTTCCTTGGAGAGTTTGGTAGCAGCCATGTTTCTGTATAGGCACAACATCCTTTCTTCTTTTCTTTATCTCTTTCATCTGTTTTCAACGGCTTACTTTCTTTTCCCTTTGCCTTTCTTCCGTGGGAATGCTTTGGAAATGAAGGTGACAATGGCTGGGAGAATGGAGGAGTGGTCTTGTCTGGGAGTGTTCCCAAATCCTCCTGAACTGTGACGCAGGAAGAATCTTAAATTTTTTTTTTTTTTTTTTTTTTTTTTGCGGTACGCAGGCCTCTCACTGTTGTGGCCTCTCCCGTTGCGGAGCACAGGCTCCGGACG
>NC_041222.1:56902054-56908476 GCF_002837175.3 Physeter macrocephalus
GTGGCCTCTCCTGTTGCGGAGCACAGGCTCCGGACGCGCAGGCTCAGCGGCCATGGCTCACGGGCCCAGCCGCTCCGCGGCACGTGGGATCCTCCCGGACCGGGGCACGAACCCGCGTCCCCTGCATCGGCAGGCAGACTCTCAACCTCTGCGCCACCAGGGAAGCCCAAGAATCTTAAATTTATATGACAATTTTGGGCTTAAAGGAAAAAGAGAGTCTTCTGTTCGTAGTATGATAACCTTGCTAATCCCTAAATGACTTTCCTGTCACTGCCTTCATCTTGTACCCTCCCCCGCTTCTACCACTGTAACCTCTGTAAGTCAGATACAGGCTGCATGTCTTGTTTATATGGCTTCTGTACCTCCTCTGTGTTCCCACGAGGCTTTATGGTGACACGTTCTGATGGATTGTAATCAAATTTATGCCTATTTTCTCCTTTAGATTGCAAGCTCATTCAGAGCTTGCTTTGTCTTCATTATTGCATCTCCATGTTTTACAGTATGGGCATTTAGTATATGTTTGCTAAATGATTAAACTAGATAGCTTATGATTCCTTAAAAGCGGGAAAAAGAAAAACTTACTTTCCAATGCATACAGACCTTTCTATTTCCCGGCTGCTTCACCAAGCCTAGCAGATGTCATAGACTGTCCACCTTTGCCCTCACCACTCCTCTAGCTGAAGAGATGCCTGGGTATTTCAGGGAGAGTCCAGGAGGACAATCAGAAATAAGTCCATTTTTATCTTTTCGCTCTGACTGCTTTTATATGTGCCCTGTCCTGGGAGCCTCCTAGAGTTCCTAAAGATGCAGAACTCCCAAGTTGCTAAATGGTGCTGGGCTCCCTTCAAGACTCACTGCATTAGAGCTGGGCTGAAACCCAAGAAAAATGGGAACAAGGTTCCCTCTTTTCTGCTTATGCTCTTCCCACAAAAACCGGAAGAGATGAGTGTACTGGTAGTTTTCTCTGTAAAGATGAATCCTTGACCCCCTTTTGGGTCTCAGTGCCAAAGGGAAGCTTTCTCTAGACTCCCAACTAAGGACTAAAGATCTATGTGTACTGGTATCATACCTGTGGCTTTCCTTTTCATAATCTTATCATGCTGCATTGCAAGAGCCAGTTGACTTATCTGTTTCTTCCATTAGCCCGAAAGCTCCATGAAGACAAAGATATTGTCTATTTTGTATACTCTTACCATCTGTTTACCTATCATTATATCTGGCATATAATAATAGTAATAATTTAGCAATTATGACAATAATAATAGTTACAGTGAATACTGTACTTTTTCTGAACCAGACAGTCTTCTAAGTGCTTTACCTATACTAGTTCATTCGCTCCTCACAACAACCCTTTGAGGGAGATTATATATGGATAAGCGGAGGCACAAAGAAGCTTAGTAACTTGTCGAAGGTCATCTCGCAAGTAAAGAGTAGAATTGGAATTTCAACATGTGAATCTGGTTTCACAGCTCATGGGCTTCACCACCAGACCACTCCAGAACACTCACTCGGTTACATGGTACTGTACTCTACGTTGAAACTCTGGGTAATGGGCTCATTTGTGGAAGCAAATGTAGTCAGACTGGCCTGAGGACACCACTTACAGGGCTCTGAGGGGACTCCCAGCATGTCAGGGGGCACAGAGTTTATGAAAGGAGCAGGGAGTGTGAACAGGACGTAGGAGGAGAGTATAGAAGAGTGGATGGTTCAAGAACCTGGAGGAAAGGCAGGGGCACAATTAGAGGCTGATATAAGTGGGGGGTTTGAAGGAGACAGAGTTAGGTCTAAAGGAGATTTCTGAATAAATTTCTACGTGAGGCAGTCTCTAGAATTCCCATACCACCTCTTCTAGAAAACCTTTAGTAAGGATCTACATTATGTTTTAAATTTGGCTTTCTTTAAGTAAGACCACTCACTAAAGCTGGGAGGCTTACTACATGGAGTTCCAGAATTGACTCAGCTTTTATAAGCAGTCTGTGAGGTGTGTGAGTTAATTGCTATAGCCTCAACCTTGTCTTTGCATCTCCTGGGGGAAGAAGGAGGAGAAATGGTGATGGTTGGAGCTTGAAACCAGCTGTATTTAGGATTTCTGATCAAGTTCCCTCTTGTTTTGGAGTTTGGGATACATGTAGTCACGAAACTCCGAAAGGGAAAGAGGGGAGGAAAGGATGAGATGGTGCGGAAATAAGAATAAGAGAAAGTGAGGGAGGATGTAGGAAAACCCGCGTCTTTGATTTGTATTGTGTGATTTCTGAAACTGCTCCAGCCTCGACATAAATCTACAGGATTTATGTGGCTTCATTAATCACACTTTCTTTTGAAATGGAATTTTCTGCCTCGGAGCCTTTGAACGTTCATGTCCAAATACAATATATTCTTTTAAAATCACCTCTGGATAAAGGCAACACTGTTGGGGTAATTCCCCCAGATTGTAGGTGGAATCTGTTTGGTCCTCAGATCTTGATGATAATATGCTGAAAATAGAACCTCCCTTCAGAGAACAGAAGAATTCTGGTATGATTAGGATCCCAGTTGCAGACACCCTGGGCCAGGAGTCCGTGGAGAGAGAAAAAGAAAGAAAGAAAGAAAGAAAAAGAACCCCTTGTCTTTTGATGAATAACAACAAGCAGCGCCATCTAGTGGCAACTCATGTTTATCTTGGAGTCGGCTTGACCGCGACCTCCCCGCCTAGCTCTTTGCTCATTATCAAACAAGCTGGAAAACAGAAGTTCATCTTTCCAGTGGCAACGTGACCTGAAATCTGATGGCAGGGCTTAGGTGAAGACACGAGAGTGTTAAAATTGCTGCCGACCAGAGGTTGCATCCAAGGCATGTTTTTCGGTTTGTTTTTGGAGGGGTTGACTTTTGAACGCTGGTAAGTCCCCAAAAGCAACAGAGAACAAAAACTGTGTTCCTGGGAAGGGATGGAATCCTTCCCTTCACTGGCATCATCCCCGGGAGTCACACCAGCTATGCATCCCCTTATCTAACCCTCATATTCCCCCTGTTTTGCTAATCAACCGAAGCACAAAGCGGTCAGGTGCAAAGTCAAGCTGTCAGAGCAGCAGAGGTGGGGTTTGAATCCCCATCTGCCTAGAAAAGCTTTCGCTCTGATTCGGCTTTTTCGGGAATTCTCCTCCGCCAGTCAGTTGCCTGGAAGGCCCACGTTTCCAGGCCTTTGCCACGGATCTTCAGCCTTTCAGGGTGATGTGATTGAGATAAATCACACCACCTTAGAACAGGCAGGGGCACCAGAAAGGTGTCTCACGCTTCCTCTTGGCTGAGCTATGGAAAGCAGAAACAGCCCACACGTCATCTCTCAGGGCTCAGATCCTGTGGGTGAAGGCGCTGCAGCTGACGGTGGGTAAGTGCTCTCCTGCTGCAAATCACCACCAGCTGCCACTCCTGGGAACACTGCCGCTGCAATGAGCGAGGCCACCTCCTGCCTCCACCGCGGGGATGGCAGCCACACCTCCGGCCATCCTTTCTGCCCCACACCGCTCCCTGAAAGTGAATTCCATCCATTCGGATGTGGTTCTAAGAAATCATTTTCTATGCGTTAGTGTATTTTTATTGCACAAAAACGAACTTTACCTTCTTTATAATTAGGGACTAGATAGATGTTGATTTTGAAATCATGAAGTACTCGTTTGATTACCAAGTTACTTGAGGCTGTTCAACTGATGACTTGATCAGAAAAATAAATGTTAATTTGTTTTATTTACGAAAGCTCACTAAAGTATGGAATAGAACATAGTGGAATATAAACTCTCTTCAATTCAACTGGTTAACGGTGGAGATTAAGAAAATAGGTCTGGCCTACTCTAGGCTCTCTTAGAGAGCAAGAAAGAGGCATTCAGCTCAAGCCATAAGCTTATGGTAATAAAGCAAGCATATGTAGTTCTGAATTTTTAATTTATTTAGTCCATTACAGTTACACAGGTAAAATGTTTTACTTGAGCAAATTCCGTAGGCCACTGCAGCTACACATGAGGGACATAAAGTAATAGATTATACAGAGAATTAAGGCTTCCTCTTGCTTTTTTAGTTGATGCCTAAGAAAAGACGACAAAGGAGGTTTCCTGACTTTTCAATAAGCGAATTATTTTACAATTTGAATAAACAAATCTAAGTGATAACAATGTCATTGATTGGTGAGAGCTATAGCTGCCAAAGCCATGCGATCAAAACAAGGATTCTGTTATACTCTAATCTTTCATCCATATAGTTGACATTTTGGAGAGACATTTTCTGAAAGATTAGATCAGAGTCACTCTGATTTTCCATCAGCAGGTATTGGCTTTGGTATAAAATGCAGACAATGTGAGCATGGAAGTAACAACGGGGTCTGTTGAGATATTTGTAAAATGCTTTTTAAAAAACTAAAAGCACATATTGTCTCGAAGTTAATATAATTAAAAATTAGAATTAATTTCCTCTGATAACTCAGGCTTTAACATTTCTGAAAACCAACTTGATATGGGTTTTAGAACTAAAACTCAATTTCTTTCAACATCAACAAGAAGACAAGATAGGAAACCTAATGTCAACAAACTCTCTGTTGATGAAAACAACCCCTGATTTTTATGACCCTTGGTCATGGTAACCATGTAAAGAGGGGTGAACCAGGATGGCAAACTTGAATAAAGATCTGGTCACTTAGTGGGCTCTGACTTGTGCTACCCGTGGTTTAGAGTCTACGCCATCACTTTTTAAAATGTCTGAAACCATGGCGAGGACCCTGTTTCCTAATGGAAATCTCACTCTAGAGGTTCTACCCATGGCGGCTGGGTGGAGGAAGACGGCACCATGTAGCCCTGAATGAACAAGAATAAATATTATTTGTTGCAACCCTACTAGGTGCCAGTGTTGCATTTGTATTATGAGCCTCAGTACTAAGTGCTTTTCGTTTATTTGTTTGTACATTCCTCTTTTAATTCTTGCATTAACTCCCTCCTCTTTATTTATGTGACTCTGAGAGCTTAGATAACTTGCCCAAGTTCAAGTAGATTTTTGCCTGCAGGGTCAGAAGACTCTGTGCTCTCTCCTGGCTAGGCTGGGAAAGTAGTCACCAAGGGCAAGAAAGCACCCGCACCCTTTGGATGGACACAGAGCAGGGAGAACGTGACGTGCTCGCTTGTTCAAGCAGTTCCTCGGACTATGTCCCTAAGCTCCAAGTTGAGTCCACAAAATTGTCATATTCTGACACCCTCCACTATCCACCCCCCAACTGCTTTTCTTTTTTCACAAGGTATTAGAGATGTTAATAGTTTGGGAACTGAACTCATGGCTTTGTGGAAATAGACAGCCACCAAATGGTGGGTCTAGGAATGCAGTGGGAAAATAGTGAGGTGGTCCCAGGGCTGGCAATTCCCTCACTTTGGGACTGGCCTTAAGACAAGGCAAGGGCACTCTCTGCACTACATGACTCTGTCCCCGTGGACATCACTGATTGGCCCAGTAATGGACACCTGACCCAAACCAAGCCAATCAGATCTTTCCCCAGGATTTTTTGAACAGTAACTAAGGGGCTTTCCTGCAGGCAGCAATGCTGTAAGCATAAAGATCGGGGAATTGCTGCTGGTTGCCACGTTTCCTGCCATGTAGAAGTTAGTTTGAAAATGTAAGGCCAGACACTATCAAACTCTTAGAGGAAAACATAGGCAGAATGCTCTATGACATAAATCACAGCAAGATCCTTTTAGACCCACCTCCTAGAGAAATGGAAATAAAAACAAAAAGAAACAAATGGGACCTAATGAAACTTCAAAGCTTTTGCACAGCAAAGGAAACCATAAACAAGATGAAAAGACAACCCTCAGAATGGGTGAAGATACTTGCAAATGAAGCAACTGACAAAGGATTAATCTCCAGAATTTACAAGCAGCTCATGCAGCTCAATATCAAAAAAACAAACAACCCAATCCAAAAATGGGCAGAAGACCTAAACAGACATATCTCAAAGAAGTTAAACAGATAGCCAACAAACACATGAAAGGATGCTCAACATCAGTAATCATTAGAGAAATGCAAATCAAAACTACAATGAGGTATCACCTCACACCGGTCAGAATGGCCATCATCAAAAAATCTACAAACAATAAATGCTGGAGAGCGTGTGGAGAAAAGGGAACCCTCTTGCACTGTTGGTGGGAATGTAAATTGATACAGCCACTATGGAGAACAGTATGGAGGTTCCTTAAAAAACTAAAAATAGAACTACCATACGACCCAGCAATCCCACTACTGGGCATATACCCTGAGAAAACCATAATTCAAAAAGAGTCATGTACCAAAATGTTCATTGCAGCTCTATTTACAATAGCCAGGACATGGAAGCAACCTAACTGTCCATCAACAGATGAATGGATAAAGAAGATGTGGCACATATATACAATGGAATATTACTCAGCCATAAAAAG
>NC_041222.1:56908545-56947680 GCF_002837175.3 Physeter macrocephalus
AGCCGCATAGCACAGGGAGATCAGCTCGGTGCTTTGTGACCACCTAGAGGGGTGGGATAGGGAGGGTGGGAGGGAGGGAGACGCAAGAGGGAAGAGATATGGGGGCATATGTATATGTATAACTGATTCACTTTGTTATAAAGCAGAAACTAACACTCCATTATAAAGCAATTATACTCCAACAAAGATGTTTAAAAAAAAAAAAAAGTAAAACGTAATACCAACCTAGCAGATGTCCATCTCAAGTGGCCCACTGTTTTCCCTACTTTCCTTCGTAATGCATTCGGTTTTAGTTTGCCTGGTGAAGCTTATATCAAAATGTGTGAAAATCACAATGTTGTCCTTTTGGGAGAAACAAAGGAAAGAAATAAAAGTAACACTGAAGGGGGGAAAAAAAAGAAGTTAGTTTGAGAGAATAAAACATTCAGAAAGAAATGTGGGATGAGATGGAGAGAGTGTGTCCTGATCATCTTTAATAACCTGGCTCCTATTGTTTCTGAAGCCCCCTTGTACCTGTGCCTGGATCTATGCCTCTCTTTAAATCAGTACATGTTGTGTTTCTGTCACTTGCAACCACTGGATTCTGGCTGACACAATCTCCTTCCTCAAATGATTAATTCATTGCATTTTCAGTCTCCCAACAGAATACAAAAAGCCTTGGGTTGGGCTTATTTTTAAAGCTGTTTTAAATTAAAGAACAATTGCAGTTCAGCTGTCTTCTTAGAAGCATTATTAGTACCAGCCAGCTGAGGAGGTCTTGCAGACTTGAGGCAGAGGCCAGGCGAGGCCAGGCGAGGCCCCTTGGAGATGGGAAGGCAGAATTTGTGAGAAATACGGGGCTGAGGGGTGGGATGGGGAGGTTTAGAGAATAAATCACAGGAAGAAGAGACCTCAGAGTGGAAAATGGTTTTGGAAGTGAGTTGTGGAAGAAACAATAAACAGATATATATATATATATATATATATATATATTTTATTTCATGACAGTCTGAGGCCGATCTTTCTGAGCCCCTAATCAAATAGAAATGGCTCCTTTTTTTTTTTGGAAGAGAGGGGCGATATTCATTGCAATTTTTCTAAAATATTATTTCTAAGAATTCATTGACTCTGGAAAAACTAAACAGAATCTGGTCCTACCCTCAGCATATATTTTTATTTGAAATTGTTTTTAGTGTTACATAAATAACAAACATGAGTTTTTACTCAGTCATCCATAAAATAGGGCCTACAGGCCTTAAAAAGCACCTTCTAGTGATCCTTCATTTAAAACATGGCGGACTATAATTTTAGAGCAGTAAACCTCATTATAACATACTTATATTTGACATTTTCAGGCTGTATTGTTCATGTTTTTAAGTCCTGGAGAAAGGCCCATTAAAGCTGTGTTACTCACATTAGTTCAACATTTAGCCATTTAAAATGTCATTTAAAAAGTTCCACCATATATGGACATTATTTATTGCTTGAGCCCCATTGTCTACTTATAATATGCCCTTTATCAGACCCAAATGCCCACTTCATAGAATTTCGTTCTGAGCAACAACTGACTTCTTACATTATCCAATGAGGCAGGAAAGTTAAATTACAGCCAGTTCATATCATAGAAACAAAATGTTTCCTGCAATTACTGATAAGGGACAGTTCATTTTCTCTCTGTCATCCTGAAAAAAACCTCCTAACAACAATTCATGCCTGGTTAAACAGGATTTCCACATCTCCCGCTGACATCTTTCCAAATAATTCAGGGTTGTTATTACTGTACAGCCCTGGCAAGGCTCAAAAGCAAGCAGACTTGACGAGTCTGCTCAAAGCAGAGCTTAAGTAGTTGTAATTAATAATAATTACATGTCCACTACACTCCAGTTTTATCATATTATCCGTCAAGGCAAATAAAATAACCCACATACAACACGCTTGCAACAGGATTCGGGCATTAATGAAACCACTCTGCATATGTCATCTCTCTAAAGTTTAAAATATTTGTAGCAGTTTCTGTTTTATTGATTTTTATTATTCTATGCCTGGTTGCAAAATGTTGTTGGATGGACTACAGCTTGGGACCTGTGCTATTCTCTTCCAAAAGTCTTCTCCTCTCCTGCCGTGACTCGGATTCGAACCGAGGTTGCTGCAGCCACAACGCAGAGTACTAACCACTATACGATCACGGCGAGCTACAAGGGAGCTGAGTGCCAGGTTTCCTTTAAGAGTCACTGTGATATTAAAATCTGTGGAAACACTGCCATCTATTGCCTAAAGATGTACATTTTCTTAATACTGGCAAAGAGGAGCAGGATTTCGGTCATCTCCAGTTACTTAAAGGAACAATAACAAAGTGTCTGAACGTGAAACTAATATTGTCTCCTTGGCTGACGGCCGCAATTGTATTATGTAAGATTCACTGGAGTCACCGTCAGAAAACAATAATCAAAGTAACAAGGCTGAGAGAACCCAGCCTGTTCACTCAAGCTTCCTACTTTTAATCAATAATGAATATAGATTTCCCACCCCGAACTGCCACCACCAATTACGCTGCATTAAATGACATATGAACCTGAGCCTCTTCTGTGGTTTCTCCACTGCTAGCCTTATTTCCATGTGCTTAGGCAGCAGAGACATAAAAAATATGGCAAGAACAAAATGGACTGAGGACTGGAGAGAATCAGGGAGGCTCGTTCTGCCCTATTAGAGGAAGCCAGGGTGAGCACACCCTGACTGAGGAAAGGCCTTCTTTCAAATCCATTGGTCCCTAAAGGTTTTTTTTCTTTCTGGAATATTTGTCTTAAGCCACAGTAATGTCAAAAAAAAAAAAAAAAGCTTTCTGATAACATTAGCAACCCACCACACAAAGAAACTGGAGTGCTCCGTGCTAAATAAGCTTCAAGGAGACATTTTTAAGAAATTTCCTTGTTATAAAAAAATTAAAGTTGTCTGGACAAGCTATCCCCCAAGGTTTGAAAACCTTAAAAGGAAACACACAGAAAAACCTCTTTCTAATCACTGGATTGTAATCGGGTGTCTCCTTTAAGCCTTCTGAATGGAGAGGCCCTGGGAGCAGCTGGGGCTAGCTGGCACTGTGTATGGGATGGCAAGAACCGAATCCATCTGTTGGGTGGCTGCCAAGAGCTCCAGTGCTTCTGGAAGGAGGATATTTCTGCAGATAAAAGCTTCAGACACAAATGGTCACTCCTCCCTCACTCCCTCCCCTCTGATCATCTATGGCCCCTTCTCTATCTTCCTTCAGACTCTCACAAATCCATTTTTCTTCCATGGGCACAAAGAAAACTATTGCCCTGAGTTCCTGAGCGAGGCTTATACATTCTGGGCAGGAAGCAAGTCAGTGCCCTGTGGCCTGAACAGGAAGGCAGGTGGGGGAATTTGCTAAGAGGTCAGTCCGTGGCAAGGAGGCAAAGCAAATCTCCTGGCTGGCAAAGGGGAGGTTCCTGAAGCACCATCATTTGTGTACCACCGTCATAATTTTTGCTATGGGCGCATACCAGTTGAACAATAAGGGAAATCTCTGTCTTTAAAAAAAAAAAAATCAACTCACAGAGTGCAAATTGTGGAAACAGACTGCTAGAGTCTAATTTTGGCTCTGTCACTAAGTGGGGGAAATTTGGCTGCTTCTTGAACCTTTATGCCTCGGTTTTCTCATCTGTAAAGTGGAGATAATAATGGTAACTACTTCATAGAATTCTTCTGAGGACTGAATAGGTGATGACATGCCAAAAACTTAAAGTAGACCTGTCACATAGTAAGCACTGTAGAAATGACAGTTATATTATTTTGTACCATTCCATAAATTGAAAAACACCATATCATGTTCCCTAAATAGAGATCACTATGAAATAAACTATGAAAACAAAACAATGGAATTAAATTCTAGCCAGATATTCTGAGCCCAAGTTTTGCTCTCAGTTAGAAACGAAGGTGGGCAACAGTAGGAGAAATGTTAAAAAACATATTAGCCTCTGATCAAGGCTTCTCTTCGACTCATCTGAATAACCGGAAGAGCTTTGAAAAGGGAGTAACTTTCTCTTCACAAGATGCAATATTATGAAATGTCACAGTCATTACCACCCCTGAGATTACCTCACACATTGCATCTGTCAGGCTAGGTTATGCTATGTGACAACCCCCAAATCCCAGTGGCTTCAAATAAGGAAAGTTTTTCCCTTGCTTGTGTTCCATGTTCACTGCAGGGCCCTGCTCTGCATCTCCTCACTCAGGGACCCAGGCTAAGGGAACAACTACTTCCATGAACATTTTTTCATTGCTTCACAAATGGAAAGAGAGCTCTGGAGTGTCCGGAACCAGCATCTAAAAGCTCTTCTCAAAACTCATTGGCTAGAATGGGTCACGTGACTCTGCCCTGCTACTAAAGCACCAAGAAGAGCACTGGGCCATGTGCCTGGAAGGCAGAGTTGGAAATCTTAGGTGAACAGTGCTCATGACTTCCAGCCATGGCACTAGTGGAAACGCCAGCTTGGAGAAGTCTGGGAGGCTGTATGCCTAAAGGCAGACATGACTGTGGAGCAGGAGCTCCAAACACGGGAGAGATTCCCAGCTTCTGGGTTCACCAGGTAGGGCTTTTCTTTGGCATCTGTATTGGCTTCCCGTTTAGTTGATGATGTCAGTCATCTTGTGGTGGACTCTGAAATATTCCTGCCTATTAAAGAGGAATGGGCTTTTGAACAACTACCGGGCTTTTCTCCTGACCGTCACTGTCTTCTTAGGGATATACATTAAGATTTCTTCTACAAGCACCAGTACGTACAACCCACTTCAAAGGGGTAAATTGATGGAATCAAAACATGGTTTCTGATGGCATTTCCAACTTCTTTGCAATTTACCAGGTGATTATTTTTTCTGACTTTACTATGTCAATATTGATGTTATTATCACTGTCCCACTAATATACCATTCACAAAGACTTGCTGGGGACCAACTATAGTCCAGTCATTTTTCTGGATCTAAAGGTTTCAACAGAGAATAGGAGAGACATGTATCATTATTTCATGCAGTTTTGTTTTGTGAGACAGATACAGGTGAATAACAGATGAATAACCAGATAGAATATATGAGGTGATGTCATGGAAAGGAATACATATACACCTATATTGCTTAAAGTTAGTTTTCAAGTTAGACTGAAGTAGAGAAAGCCAGGGAAGGCATGGCACCACTTGGTGGAGAAACAGAGCGAGACAGAGAGTAAGCCTGCTTTGTCTCAAGTCCTTTCTCCAGTCCTTCTACCTGTGTGACCTTGGGCTAGTCACTAGACCTCGCTGGATCTCTGTTTCCTCATCAGTAAGGTAAGGGGAGGGCTTCCCTGGTGATGCAGTGGTTAAGAATCCACCTGCCAATGCAGGGGACATGGGTTGGAACCCTGGTCTGGGAAGACCCCACATGCCACGGAGCAACTAAACCCGTGTGTCACAACTACTGAGCCTGCACTCTAGAGCCCGCGAGCCACAACTACTGAGCCCACACGCTGCATCTACTGAAGCCCGCATGCTCTAAAGCCCGTGCTCTGCAACAAGAGAAGCCACCTGCGCACCGCAAGGAAGAGTAGCCCCCGCTCACTACAACTAGAGAAAGCCCGCGCGCAGTAACGAAGACCCAAACAGCCAAAAATAATAAATAGATTTTTTTAAATTAAAAAAAATAAGGTAAGGGGAATTGGACTAGAGGATCTGTCAGAATATTTACGTTTCTGATGTGCCATCCATTTAATTTAGAGAAATACATTCACAGACAATAGCCAAATGTAAAGATTTTGAAGGGAAAAAAGCAATCCAAACAGATGAGTCCTTATAGCTATACTTTTTTTCTTAAGTTCACAGAAGCTGTCCTTTTTGTCTGCTTCTAAATGTTGTGAACCTTATTTCCCTGCCTATGGCAACATATTTTAAATACAGGGGGGTTGGTCTCTGGATTTAAGTTGCGTGTAAAGAAGAATGTCTTGCTTGTGAGGAGCGTTTAGCTACGGAATTCATTCCCAAAGAAGAATATTGTGGACTTCCTTTTTCAGGAAGTTTTTAAACTTAATACGATTGATGCTTACCAGCATCTCATTGTTAGAAGTGATGGAGCAACAGACTTTCTGCCTTTCCTCTTGCTGCCTGAGTCCAAGATTTTCCCTCTGATGGAGTCATTCCTTTCCCTGATTTTTCATAATGGATTCCAACAGGGGAGCAGGGACTGACAAGAGGGCCCTGGGATCAGGGAGGCCTCCACCCGCCCCAGCTGAGTCCTTCCTCCAGTGTTGCCCCTCCTACCTTTTCCCAGACCCAGCTCTGCTTCCTCCTCCTCATCCCTCTTCTTAGCTTGCCTCCTCCCTCACTGGGGGTAGGGAAACGACAGTCAGAGCCATCACTGGGCTGGAGGCCAGGAGCAGCAATCCACTGGGTTGCGGCTGGCCCAGGGCCCGGTTTTCAGACAAAGACAGGTTGGGAACCCCCTGCAAAGAAGGCCCCTCTGTCGTCTCCCCCCACGCCGTGTTTCCAGCCAGGGCCCAGACAGCTATGACCTGATAGGGACCTTAAAACCACTTCTTTCTTGGGTTCTTTCTCTAACTTCATCCCCATCCCAGGGAGCAGTGTGTGTGTGTGTGTGTGTGTGTGTGTGTGTGTGTGTGTGTGTGTGTGTGTGTGTGTGTGTGTGTGTGTGTGTGTGTGTGTGTGTGTGTGTCAGAGAGAGAGAGACAGAGAGAGAGAAACAGAGAGAGAGAGAAAGAGAGAGAAGAGGGAGAAATGGAGGGAGGAAAAAGCTGGACAAATTTGGTACACATAAGAGAATTTGATACATGTAAGGGAACCAAGGATCACTCACACACACCCCTGGGAATACTTTGAGGGGGAAAAATAAGGTGGCTGACAGCAGAGGAGGTCCAAGTAAAGGGTCGCTCCCAATTTCACACTTTCAGGCATGTTACCATTACCAGAAAGAAGGCTGACAGCGCCATGGTCTCAGGTTTGACCATCTCCATAGCATTTCCTGCATGTATCAGAAAATTTTTGATCATGAGAAATCACAAAGCACGAGAGAAAATGCTTTATTTTCAGAATGCTGGTAACCACAGAATGTTTTAACAGGTTACATTTTGAAGGGTAAACTGCCTGGAGTGCTTTTCCCCCTTGCTTATTAATGAATTTGATTTAACCAAATCAGAAATCTTGCTGTGGGGAAAGCAGGAATGGTGAGGGTAGGAGTGGGGGGTGGAGGAAAGGCTTGTTGGTTGTTGGTTTAATTTTAATTTTTTTGCCTGGAGGCACCATTAGAAAACTCCAGACGCAAAGCTTTCTAATAGAATTCCTCATCTGATACAGCCCTCTGGAATACGTGGGCCTAACCTTTACGATCTGGCGGGCCAGGCCTCTATTTGGAAACCTTATGAGGGGGACTGATCCATTAGTGATAATATGAACAGCTGAAGGCCTGCGGCGGCAGAGAATTAGGAAAAGTGGTGGCAATGGGACCCCCTTAGGAAGGGGGAGGGTGGAGAATGGAATCGCCTAAAAGTGGAGAGGCAGGGAATGGCCCAGGACCACATTTTCTCATCCCATCATATTAGCAAGTTAAGGTTTTAAGAAAAAGAAGTGTTGGCAGGATGGGGACCAGTTAGCATTCTGGATTTATGGCCATGAGGGTTCTAGCCAATCACCTTGGAGCTATTTTTCTTAAAGAAACTTCAGTACAGGCTGCTGGAGGTTCTGGGGCTGAGAGCCTTGGAAAAATGATTTAATCTCTCTGTGCTTAAGTTTCCTTCATAAAAAGGGGATAATGATGATGATGATAATAATATCTACTTTATAGGGCTGTTGTGAGGATTAAATAAACATGCAATGAGTCAGTGCTTAATAAATATTAGCTATGTTTTAATCAGACCAGACATGGGAGGGAGCTGCTGTGAGCTTCAGGCCAGGATGAGGAGGTGTCAGAGGGACGGACATATGCCAGGACCCAGGGGTGGCCTGAGGTTTACTGACTGGACTCTGATTACGATGATAAGTGGCATCCGGGCCAGGTGGCTAGTCAGATGCCAGAAGGAAGAATGCCTCAGGGTCTGGACAGGTGGTTCCCATCCCAGAGATAGGGGCGTGACTGGGACACATAGTAAGAGTAAGGAGAGAGGCGTAAACACAGCGTCAGAATCCAGAAGGCTCCTAACGTGGAGACAAGTTTCAGGCTGTCATGTTGTCCCTTCTGCTCTAAGGGAGCCAATATTGGAACCAATTTAGTCAGGAGATGTGTGGGGTGGGAGAACTGTGGGGTGGGAGCTGGAGGAAGAAGGGATGGTCAAGACATGTAGGAGCCAAAGTCATTCCTCAAAGCCCCTCTGGATAGAAGGATCAAGGCCCTCGGCTCAACAGCTGGGCCTCTTCTTTCCCTGGATCTTTTTTTTTAATAATGGCGAGGACAAGTTTGCCCTTAACGTGACTGAGCTCTCACACATATGAGGTACCTGGTGCGAGTTGGGGTAGGGTTGGTGGGAAATCCATGACACACCTCTGCAAAGGAGTGGACTATATCTTACTCAACTTTCTCTCTTCTCCACACTTAACCTTACTGCCTAGGACACAGCATAGGCTAACTAGATTAAAAAATTAAATTGGCCTAGTTGTGGATCAGAACTCCAAAGTTTGGTCTCCCTTTAGAGTTGCAGAATGAGCTGCTAAATATTTAAGAGCTTTTAAATTGGCCTCTTTTCCTTAAGTTTAGGTGTTTTGTTATCAATGAGCTTAATTCTGCCTTTCTTGCAATACATATCACAAGTACACTTATATTGAATTGCATATGGGTCTTTGTCTAATTCTGACATCCTCTGTAAATGTCAATAATCTTTGGGGCCATAATCTCCCCTGAGGTGGGGCTATGAAATAAACAAGCACCATTACAGATCTGGAAGGGACTGCTACCCAACTGATCAGATATCAGTAATATGGAGATTAGAAATATGGGGAAAATTGTGCTACTAGCATCCCGTGATCTCTCAATTCTTCAATCACGAGAGAGAGAGAGAAAGACAGACAGATAGACCGACAGACCAGGGAACTGGATAGCCTGATGGCATGAACATTACATTACCTGTTCGTGCTTTGTTCTGCCTTATTCATGATGAAGTTTCTACTCTGAGAACATTCATTTAACCTCCTTTGCCTCACTGACTTTAAAAAGAATAATAGGGGCCTCCCTGGTGGCGCAGTGGTTGAGAATCCGCCTGCCGATGCAGGGGACACATGTTCGTGCCCCGGTTTGGGAAGATCCCACATGCTGCGGAGCGGCTGGGCCCGTGAGCCATGGCCGCTGAGCCTGCGCGTCCGGAGCCTGTGCGCCGCAAGGGGAGAGGCCACAACAGTGAGAGGCCCTCGTACCACAAAAAAAAAAAAAAAAAAAAAAAAAGAATATTAAATCTGCTCCTTGCCTACTATACAATGGTATTAAGAGAAAGATGTGAAACATTCACAGTGGTTTGAATGATGTTACGTAGAATGTTACAACTGCCATATTTTTTTTACTATTATCATCATTATGGTAGCCACTATTGATTTGGAAGATAGATACTAAGTTTACAAGATGAAACCAGATTCCTACCCTAGGTAACCCTAGAACCATAAAGATATCTTGGATGAAAAACCTGGCCCCATGACAGCTTTCCCTTAATTATCATCAATTCTTTGAGTGGGCTGAAACAAAAAAGAGAGAGAGGGAGAGAGAGAGAGAGAGAGGGAGAGAGAGAGAGAGAGAGAGGGAAAGAAAAAAAAGGAGGGAAAACCAGCCTAATTGAATGTAGGATAAACTATTCATTAGCAAGCTAAATAGCAGCGACATTTAATAACCTATAGTGCCTCATGAAAAACTAAGACATTGCCAAAAGTAATTGAAGTTTGTGATTCTCTAAATTGTTATTTAAAGCAGAGTTTGGCAAGGCTCTGTGGGTCTGCACCAAGTTTAATTGCATTTTTAAAATTCCGGGTGCTGATTGAGTTCCCATACGCGTTATTTGTGTGGTGAATCCCTTTAGAGTACACTTGCTTATAGTGAAACCTTATGCAAGGATTTTAAAGTTCAAAGCATGTAGGATCTATCTATATCAAAACCTGTGCTTTACTTTCTGACCTTTTAACTGCTTGATTCCCAGCTTGTATATAACTCCCAATTCTTGCCCTTCCTGTCCTGGTTTGTTTCTAATGAGATGGCCTGAATTTTTATTCCTACCGCAAAGAGCTTGCTGGGGGGTTAAGATGGACTTGACCCAGGGAGAGGATGTCCCCCAGTGATGACTGAATGGGCTCTGGGGCAGAATCACCACGCAGCCATGTTTGCCTGTGGAATAAGCAGCAGTTGCCGTGTATCCTAGAGACCATTAAATATACACAATGCATTTGGTACAGACCTTTCACACAATACATTTATGAGAGGCATCTATGATTGTGTGACCCTCATAATGACTGAAGGCCTTCTCCACTCCCTGTAATTTCCCGTGAATAATTATTTTAAAAGAGCTACAATTTGTTGAGCACATATTAAAGCAGCAGGCACCATGCGAAACATTTCACAGGAATTAGCTCATTTCATCTTCATGGGAGGCTTAGGTATTACCTTAGGTATTATTATTTTCTCTATCGTACCAAGGTGCAGAGTTCGTTAAGGAACTTGCTCAGGACCACACAGCCTGAGCCACCAGAGCTGGGATTCTAACCTACCAGACTGATTCTGGATCCCACCTGCTTCACCAACATCCTCCACTACATACCATTTACACAGTGCTGTACCCCACGGGTGAAATTTCCTGACCTTCTCCCCATTAAAAATTTTACGTCCTATGTCTTATCACACAGGAACCTGGATCTCTGATAGTTTTAGTTTCCTACCCCGGAAAGGAGATCACAAATAATGGCTTCCACAGGAGGCTGTGAGCATTAAAAGAGAATGAGCAAAAAATGCATTTGGTGAAATGTCCAGCAGTACACACCATGTATTAGTTTTCTGGGGCTTCTATAACAAAGTCCCACAAGCTGGGTGGCTTAAACAAGAGAAATTTATTGTCTCACAGCTGTGGAGTCTAGAAGGAGTCAGCAGGGCTGGTTCCTTCCGAGGGCTGTGAGGGAGCGTCTGTCCCATGCCTGTCCTCTAGCTGCTGGTGGTTTGCTGGCAACACTTGGCAGTCCTTGGCTTGCAGATGCATCACCCCTTCAATTTCACATGGCATTCTCCCTGTGTGCTTGTCTGTCTCTGTGTCCAAATTTATTTTCTTTTTTCAAATGACGTCAGTCATATTGGATTCGGACCTATCCTAGTGACCTCATGTTAACTTGATTATTTCTATAAAGACCCAATCTTCAAACAAGGTCACAGGCTGAGGTACTGGTGTTATCACTCCAACATATCTTCTGGAGGAAGATACAACTCACCCCCCCAAAATAAACCATGAGCTACTATTTTTATTAGTAATAATGGTATTAATAGTGTTTGTAACAACAAACATGGAACTTTTATCCAGTACAGTGTTTGCAATCTGCCAAAGCCTGCCACACCCCATGCTTTAACTCAGGGCCATGCTTATGACTTAACCAATCCCGGGCAAGGTGGCAGGAAAACTTTTCAGAAGGCTTTAAAACAACCCCACCATCCCATGACTCTTCTGCTTACATGTGGTGTTGGCTTCCTTCATCCCAGAAAAAGTAATGGGACAGTAGGAGGCAGACTCACAGAAATTTGGGAATGGTAGATCAAGGCTACACAGCTAGTTATGGCAACGCTGGGACTAATTGGTTTGCCAGTGCCTTTTTTTTCTTGCATGTAATGTGAGTTATCACTTGCTCCTCCTTGGCAATCTCACGCCACCCACCTCCACCCATCGTGCTCAACTATTACTTCCTATAGATAGAGTCCCGAACCAATGCCTCCATCTTCAGTTTCTTTCCTACAACACAATCCCATGTGTCTAATTAGCTACTCAGCCTCCTCACTGGAAGTCCCGTAGGCATCTCAGGTTCACGGTCCAAGCGGAAGGCAGGTGTCTCCCAGCCATCCACCTTTCCTCTCCTTCTATATCACCTTCCTCAGGTAAAGGCATTGCCATCCCCTCAATCTCCCGAACCAGAAGAAAACTTGCTGCCATCCTCAGTCCCTTTCTCTAGCCATGCTTCTCCATCCCATTTGTTCTAACCTGACACCAATTCCAAGGCATTCTACTTCCTAACACTCCCAGGAATCCTTCTTGGCCGACTCTGGCTTGCACACAGATGTATCCCCCAGTGCCGAGCACAGTGCCTAGTACACAGTAGGTCATCACTTAATATTTATTGTATGAATGAACAGAAAATAAAAATTCATCTGTGACTCCTCCTCGTCCACAAAGTCCAAACTCTTAAACAAAACATTAAAGGTTCTTCAGTATACATCCCCAAACTATTTCTCTAGTTACATTTTCTACAACTCTGTTCAGTTCCCCAAACTAAGACAAGCAAAGAAAAACTATTTGTCATTTTCCAAGCATGCTTATGATTTTCATGTCTCTAGTTATGCAAAATTGCATATTCAATGTGCTGGCTTGAGGTGTCATTGAAATAGCCAGATTGAGATATCAAGTAGTCAACTGGATATATGAACCTAGAACTCAGAAGAGAGACTTAGGGTTGAAATAAGATGCTTGAGAGATGCAGCATATAGGTGGTATTAAAACCAAGGCAATGAATGAATTCACCTAGAGAGAGAGTATATTAAGAAGAGTATTCACAAACTCCACATACGTTCTCAAATCAGACCTGTAGTTTTAGGTGACAGTAGGTCATTCAAGTAGCAAAGCTAGAAGGCAGTGTCCAGAAGGAACTGACACATGAGTCACAAGAAGCAATGAAAATAGAGATTTGGAAGTCATCAGCATAATGGTAATTGTTGAAGCTCCGGCCAAATAAGAGTGGATTATCCCTGAAGATATTATCAACCTCATGCCAGAAAGCAAGATTTGTTTGCATGATCAGATGCTGGAAAACTCAGAAATGCAACCAGAAAAACAAAACAAAAACAAAAAACAAATGTAGATGGTATAGCTACCATTCCCTTATACAGACATTTGACATTGACTGAATTTTTCCTTATCCCCATTCACTCTTTGACTATTAAAAAATTGTGAAATATGTCATATGTAGATTATTAATAATTAAAAACCGGAAAAAAGCTCAAGCAAGTCAAAAAGAGAACATTGTTGGGACCGTCTAAGCCCTTATTTTACACTCTCTACGTCCTCATGGAGAAAACCAGTATCCTCATTTTTGTGATAATCATACCCTTGTTTTTCTTTATTGCATTACCACCTATGTGTGTATTCCTCAACTATAAAGTGTTTAATTGTGCTTGATTTTGAACTTTATGTAAATGGAACAATACAGTATGCATTCCTTTGCAGCTTGCTTCTTATTCTTCTTAATTATTAAATTAACCTGTACATTTTGGGGGGGAGCGTCTATGTTCATAATCATACATATCACATGCAAACAGTGATCATTTTGATAATTTCTCTTCTTTTCTATTTCTTTTCCTTGTCTTATTGTGTTGGTCCAAGATATACAGTACAAGTTTGAATAAAAGGGATGATAGCAGACATTCTTGTCTTTTTCTGATCTTGAAGAAAATGCTCTTAACATCTTAATCTATTACTAAATATGTTATTTACTGTAAGTTGTTATAGATAACTTTTATCAGGTTAAAGAAGTTACCTTCTACTGCCAGTTTGCCTAAGAAATTTTAACTTTTGTAGAACTTAGATCATGCGGTGAATATTCAATTTTAGCAAATACTTTTTTGGTATCTCTTGAGATGATCATACACTTTTTCTCTTTTAGTCTGTCAGTTTGTATACTAATTTTCAAATGTGAAACAAAACTGGCATTCCTGAAATAAACCCAACTTGGTCATGATGTATTTTATTTTGGGGGCACTGCTGGTTTGGTTTTCTAAGATTTTCTATAGGATTTATGCTATGTTCTTGACTGAGATTGGCATGACATTATTTATTGTTTTATACAGCCAATACTTATTTCTGTTTGCTTACATATTTACCACTTTCTGTGTTCTTCCTTCCTTCTTGCATCTCAGATGTTTTATCTGGGGACATTTTCTTGATGCCTGAAGAATATCCTTTAGTATTGTCATTAGAGAGTCTGCTGTTTTCTGTGTCTGAAAATGTCTTGATTTAATCTCCATTTCTGAAGTACATTTTCACTAGGCATAGAATTCCACATGTCAGTCCTTTTCTCTCAGCATATTGGGGATATTATTGCATTTTTTCTGGCCTTCCTGGCAGAGAAAGGAGATCCCAGACTTGCCCCTCTGAAGATAGGCCTTTTCTGTCTGCATCCTTGCAAGCTCATTTCTTCATTTTGGCTTGGCTTTGTTTGTTATGCTTTCTTTCTGTTTCTGGTTTGACTATAATGTATCCAAGTATGGATTTTTAAAAAAAATTATACTGCTTGGGATTAGCTGGACTTCTGGAATCTGTGGGTTGGTGCATCTTATCAGCTCTGGAAAATCCTGAGATTATCTATTCAAACGCTGTCTTTGCTTAATTCTTGTTCTCCTATCTATATAGGACTCCAGTCAAATATACATCATGCCTTCTTGTTATATTCCCCGCGTCTCTGTCTCCATTTGTATTTTTTATTGTTTTGTTATTCTGTGCTGCTTTCTGGATGATTCCTACAGGTCTCTATTTTAATTTCTAGAGTTCACTTTCTTTTCAGTTTTCATTAATCTACTGTCAGACCCACCCATTTCACTTTTTTCCGTGTATAACATTTATTTATAGATTGTATCAGCCTGTGAAAATGTGTATGTATATTATACCTGCAGTAACATGACTTGAAATTACTTAATATAATCATACATTTTAAAAAATCATGCTTTAAAAACTAATTTAATGGACATAATAAAAATAGCTGGGCTCACAATAGCTAAGTAAATACACTCCCTGTCTCTTAAATAAGCAAACGTTATTATATAATCTTTCAGACATACACAAGAGTAGAGGGAATAATATTTTTAAAAAACTCCACATGCCCATTATTCAGCTTCAATAATTATCAATATTTTAATAATCTTATTTAATATTCCCCACAAACTTCAGACAAATTTTTCTTAGAGCATTTTAATGCAAATCCCAGACATCATATACTTTCAAATGAAATGGCATTTGATTGGCACTCATCTCTAATTGATAAGAAGATTTATTTTTTGGTGGAGAACCATCATGCTATTATCACACCTAAGAAAACCAACAGTAATTCCTTACTTCATTGAGTTTTTTATTTAAAGAATTTTATATTTCATTTCTAGAAGTTCAACTTAATTCTTTTAAAATGTGCTGCTTCACATTTTATAGTTTATTATTTCTTGCACATATTTCCAAATTTTTCATTTCTTTAAAAATATTAAACATAGTTTTTTTGTAATCTGTACTTAGCCTTCCATGATCTGAAGTCCTTAGGAGTCTGTGTCTGTTCTGTGTATATGGGGTTTTTTGTTTTAACTCTTGCTCATGGTGCTTTATTTCCTCGTGCATTTAGTTAATTTTTATTGCAGTCTGCTCATTATTCTTGGATTTGTTTTCATGAGAATTCTTTGGGGCTTGGAAAGAAGATGTGTTCTTCAGAGAAGATCTGTATTTGTTTCTACCTTGCTTTTCTGTGGCATGACTAGTCTGGGGTCACTTTCAATTAAATTCTTGGCTTGAGGCTTTTCAGGCCGCTCAGGGAGTGTGAACTCAGGCTGTAAACTTGAGATAAGTTGTAGTTCCAAGTTCCCAGTAGTGACTATTTCTTTTTCTTTTCTCACCTTCTCTCAGCTGTAGAAGTTAAAAACAGTGTATGTTTTTCCCTAGCAGTCCTCTGATTGAGGGTAGGAGTATAGAGAAGTGGAAGAGCTGCTTCCAGGTCATTTTTTACTATGAAGGTATAGTTCCTTTGGGATAAAAGTCTGTGGACTCTTCATCTTGGTCAGCCCTGGGATTTGTCTCCCATTCCCCATACCTTGGAAGTTGTGAAAACAGAAGTTCGGGTTCATCTGGTTCAACAAATGGCCTCAGTTCCTGGGCTGAAAGTTCCTTCCTTTCTTGAGAGTTCATTGATAGATTTAAGATGGTGATATATTTTAGACAAGAATTTTAATTGTCTACAGAAGGAAGGTTGATCCAGGTACCTATCCTGGAAATGGAAGTTCTCTCTTCATCCTTTGAGCCATACTGATCTGTGCTTCTGACCAATGAAATCAGAGGAAACTTGACCAAGAGTCAAAAAAGTATGCAACTGTGGTTTGACCATACAAATGGGATTGAGAAAAAGCCTGGTTCTTGGCAAACATACAATATTTGAGTATATGGATCTCAAAAAGTTAACGGCCAATGAACCGAAATAAAGTCTTGGAAGCTAAGTTCACCAGACGCAGTTTCTTGCAGTACATAAACCTTAACTATGTCTTACAATTCTGTCTTACGTCCTCAACTAAACTAATTCTTTGAGGAAGATTTGTCACCTGTTTACGTATCTCTTAGCACCTACCATAGTAGGCATAGTTACTAGCTGAATTAAGGTACTAAATTATTGTAGCAAAAACAGTTTTTATTTAAAATCTAAACTGATTTAACTGTTTATGTATTCGAAGAAGTTGGGAAGGGACTGTCATAATTCCCATGGGAATGGTAGTAACATTTTTCCAGGGCTTTCTTTTCCTTAAAGGATCTAGGGGGGATGGGGAAGGTACTGCCCGGAATAGATGCTTCCTTGTTTATCACAGGACAGTAATGAGTCCTTGGATATGCAAAGGGCATTCCAAAGCTAAGTATGGGGATAAGGCTAGAAACAACTAGAATGCTCTGCATAAGACAACGGTAAGAATTTTTATTTTGCCTTGCGAGAAGAGCAAAGAAGAAAGAGAGTGGGAGAAGAAAGGTGGGTGGGGTGGTAACTGTGCAGGATGCAAAGTGGCCCAATGACTTTCCAGACCATTGATACCTGATATTCCACTTTAAGGTTTTCATGTTTCTGCAATGAAAAACCTCTTCTATCTTCCCAGTCTCCAGCCATGTCAGCTACACTTGCATAAGTTTTATATGAGCATGTGTGTGGAGTCAGGAGTTGCTGGGATGGTGAGGTACATGTGCCAATCAAAGAAATGGAGTGGCTCCCAGTTTGGGTTAATGCTAGAGTGGAATAAAGGCACAGCACTATGATAAGACAGTAAAGAAAAGGAAGTTGGTGGAATGGCTGATCAAAGACGAAGGCTGCCATGAACTTTAAGTCCCTGAGAAATCTGACACAATTTGAATTCAGATTTTAAAGGGCAGGATGTTTGTCCATAACACCTGTGTCATTATTAATATTTATACTAAAGTTTAAAGGCATGAGAAAGTTGCTCCAACCTTCAGCAGTCAGCAGTTAGTATCAGGGTCTAATAATTCCCCAGCCAAGGTTTTACTTCTCCCGCTAGGTGTCCAGCAGTTGTTCTCAACCTTAGATGCACGTTGGAATCACTGGGAGAGTTTAAATTTACTGACACCCAGGTCCCACTCCAGATATTCTAATTTAATTGGCCTGAGGTGGGACCTGGGCTTTGGGGCTTTCAAAATATCCGCAAGTGATTCTGATGTGCAGGCAAGGTTGAGGATCACTGGCATAAAGCTATAAGAGTATTTTTAGGACAATCTGAAACATTCCAATGAGGGGACAAAAAGCAATAGGGAATGTATGAGTTGCAAGTATGATCATAAAGGAGGTTAATTTTTTTGAAATACATTATTATATCATGTAATCCCTGCACCTGTGGGGGCCAAAATATAAAAATGCAAATGACAAAAATATTTCTTAGAGACTCTATATAAATGAGAACAAAAATCACCTATACCCATTCAGCCTACTATTTACACTAACACAATTTACTATTTGACTGCACTTAATCTAACTTTACTTTTTCAGGAAACTCTTGTCCAGGAAGCTGAAGTTGCAGGTAATGTTGTTGTTCATTTCAAGAACTTTCCCCAAATTCATTTATTCTTTCTCCATTCATCACCCCTTTCTCAGGACAATAAATAGCTTCAAAAGATGATTTACTCCTCAAGACTCCTTTCGAAATCTTCCCAAATCTGTGTCCACCAATATTTAACCATAATATAATAAATGTTGTCCAATTCTAATTAAGTGTCCCCTTATACTGCACTGAAAGATCAACCTTAACTCAGACCCCCCAACTCATAAATAACCTGACTTTGCCCTCCCCTCTCCTGCATGCTACTAAAACTCTGTCAAAGTGATGATCTCCTTTCCTTTGATTAGCAGCAAACTGGACTTTGTTTTATCAATTAGGCAAAAAGTATTTATTCACTGCTTGTTCAGGGATGCTCATATATTTCAGTTGAGAAATGTCCAAATGTCTTCTTTCAAAACATCAAATAAAATAGCTACTATTTGGCCAGTGCCAACTATGTGATTTACCGACATTGACTGTAATCCTTCAAGGTTGGTATTGCTAAACATATCTTTCATGTGTGAGGTAATGGGAGTCAGAAAGCTTGGAACTTTACCGAAGGTCACACAGCTATAGTTACAGCAGGGATTTTGATCCAGGTGTTTCTGATTCTCACACCTGAGTTAGCTCCACGGCAGGTACCACGTTGCCTCGTTGAGGACTGATCTACTCTACCTAGCTGGAGTAATCACTTGAGGTCTTACCAATTTTAATGAGTCATCACCAGCCACCGCCTTCCCAATGGGACACCACCAACGTAGACGACAGATGAAGTAAAAGAGTTGCTTTGTAATTTTCTTCAACTACATTTCTATGTTTTAATTCTTTAGCTGGACAGTGTTTACCAGATTATTCTTTATTACATCTTTGTGTACCTAATATACTTTATGTTTTCTTTCTTTTAAAAAGTTATTATGAAGCATTTTTAACATGAACAAAATAGTCAGCATAGTATACTGAAGAGTTAATGTGTCCATCACCCAGCTTCAATATTGATCAACTCTTGGCCAATCTTGTTTTATCTATATTCCCATATACTCCTCCTCCCAATATTATTATTATTCTATTTCAGCAAATCAAAGCTGAAATAGAATTTTTTCATGAATATTTTAGTATATATCTCCAAAATATTAGGACTTCTCCAATATGTATCTCTGAAAGATAAATACTTCTTAAAAAAACAAAACCACAATACCATTTCAGGTCTAAAATAAGTTGACAGTAGTTTGTGAATGTCCAAACACCCAACTGTCCCATAACTATCGTAATATTTTAGAGTTTGTTTGTACAATTTAATTAACTTCCAGTGACTCAAGATTTCTTTCATCTCCGCTTTGAGTTAGAGCATGAAAACTCAACCTAATGGGGATATTTCTCTTATAATGCAGCATCTATTACCCATCCTCAGTCCCACCGAGGTATGAGTTCTCAATGTTTTAATTTGAGTTTTCATGAAAATTGAATTTTCATGAAGTCTAATTTTTTCAAGTGTGCCCTTATTTCTTTCAAGTTCTGAACCTATGGTCCTATTTTAATTTGCATGTCTGGACCAGATAATACCTTTATGGGACTCAAAGCTCCTTGAGGATGGCAGAGGATGCAGTTAAGAGGTATTATCAATACAAATTAATCTGGGAGGTCTGCTCTAATTTTTCATGTTTAAGTCAATAAGTACTTGGACGTTTAAATCTTTTTTCCTGTAGCAATTTACATTCCTGTTATTAGAAAGCATTTCTTTCTTATTCCTTCATGGTTATCTGTGTTTCTAATGAGCAATAAAAGAGTTGTCTACAGCCGATGTGAGCCAAGAGGGAAAAACGGAGGGATTATATAGTTAGAGGCACAAGCTCCTTAAGTTCCCCAAGCAGTTTTAATCAAAGCCCACCTTTACCGGTTCATTGTATCCATGGTACTTTTACATAAAAATGTAAAAAAGAAAGAAAGGGAGAAGGAAAGATGGAGCAAGGGAAGGAGGTAGAGAGGAAAAGAGGGAGGGAGGGAGAAACTAGCTCATGCCTTTCAAGTTAAGTGATGATAAATTCATCTTGTCTGTCTTTCTCAAGGAGTGGTAAAGTCAGCAGCCTTACAGGTCACCTGTCAGAACCTAATGAGGAAATCTCAATCCTCGGACTTTACAGTCTATTCTGCCTTATTCCCTAGTTGCAATGTCTATTCCTGATGAGGAATCCCAACTTGGCAGTAGCTCTGTAAGCTAAACAAACGTCTGCCAAAACATTAGGCAGATGGTTGTCAAATGATTTTGCCATTCCCAATATGAAGATCACTGTGCCCCCGCTAACGATGGGATTACATAGGGACCAAAGCAAATTAACAGGATGAGGGGGAGAATTCTATCAGTTTGGACCACACAAGTGGTTAAATAAAAGCAGGAACAATCAGAGCATTGGGTTTTATTTAGATCAGAATATGCTTTCTCAGAGGGATTGGAAGTATTTGCAATATGATTTGTTCTTTTCTACTCACACTGATTGCTTTGTACCATGGTGCCTGTTAAGAAACCTCGTGGGTTCAGGATCCCACCACAGTGTGGCACTGACTTTAGAAGTCCCATGAAAGTGGGTTCCTGCTCTGGGCGCCGAATCTTGTTCAGGGTGTTTTTTGCATGGAAAAAATACTTGGTCTTCTCTGACTACCTCTGCTCAGAGACAGTATCTCTGAAGCTACTCTTAGCAGAGGATAAAAACTGACACCATCCAGGCTGTGTATTATATAACAAACACTTGGCAGATTTCTCGTTCTGTGCTTAACTTTGACATGAAGTTAGTCAGTTATGTTTGAAGACGAAATGAAATTCTTGCCAACCCAATACTAGATAGGGAGAATTTATCTCCAGCCATACTATGATGTTCCCTTAATACCTTTCAAAAACACAAGTGCTTACATCCTAATAGGTTTTTAGCTTAAGATCTAATCATCCACTCTTGAATTAAGATGCTTGAATGAAGCCAACTCATTTGGAACTAAGCACTTTAATGTCAACAGAGACATATGGTATGGAGATGGAATTACAAAGGCTCTCTTCTGAGGCATCCATTAGGAAAGGAAGACTAAGACCCCAGCATCATTATTAGTTTACTCATTTATTTCTCAGTAAATAATTGAGAGTATCATCATTTTCTGAAAGTGGAAATGGTTGAATAACTACATGTTAGGGATAGGGTACCTTCCCATTCGAAATAATTAAACCATTCCCTCGCTCTATAATTACTACCAACTTCTTTTGTAAATGGCATTACATTTTTAGACCGAAGAAAATACAACATATATTACACATACTGTGTGAATATACAAGTAGTGTAGCCACATGTGGATGGTACATCTCAGTCTAATTATAAGTTGTCACTTAGGGTCCCTCAAAACCAATGAAAATGTCAACATAATAATGTAATTATAATGTTATATCTGACTTGTCATATGGGAAAAACATATTAATAAGGAGTTGTGGAATTCTGAGCCTTCGAGGAGATTATCTTATTGAATTTAGATGCAGAAAATCTGCAAAATAGAAGTATGCAAATTCTGCCCATCTTGGTCAAATTAGTATGTTCAAGAGTCTTGAATGACTTCAAGTTATTCAAAGCATTTGACTAGGAGGCAACCCTTTCTCTTGCCTAATTAACTTCTATTAACTCTGAAATATCTCTTGGTGATGGTAGGAGGGGGGTCTTTTAAACCACCCAGACTACATTGGCTAACTCATTTTAATATCCTCTAGTTCTCTTTTGGAGCATTTGTCACAATTATGTTATTATTTGGTTAATGTCTATATTTCTTGCTAGTTTATAAGCTCTGTGAGATTAGTACTACACCTGTCTCTTTCATGAATTTATTGCTGTAGTACATTGTACCACCTATTAAAAATATCCAATGCCTTTCATTAAAGGGCTCCTTCCTCTCAGAGCAGTCTATTTCCAGTACTGTTGATCTCAAGCTTAGTCACGTGTCTTGTTTTGGCCAATAAAATATGAGTGGAATTGACACGTGCCACTTCTAAGGAAAAGCTTTAAGAGTTTCTACATGGCTTTACCGTTGCTCTTTCCCTTTGCCATGAGACCACCATAGCCCAAATAGGGCAGCTCCTTTAACCTGAGTCCTGAAATAAAGATTTGGAGTGGAGTCAAAGCTGAGTGGGGATGCACATGTAACAAGAGCCAAAAATGAACTTTTATGGTTATAAACCACTGTGATTAGGGGTTATCTGTTGTTGTTGCTTAACTTTGCTTAATTTGATTGATGCAAATATCCAATGACTATCAGAATGACTGGCATTCTGGTACGCATGCAATACCTATTTGTTGACAGATTGAATCAATTGGTAGAGAGTATATGATCTAGACACACAAGAAGTTCAGGCATACGCAGGTCTAAAGTAATAGGAATCTGAGTGTGCATCATTATTTCAACCACAGAAGTCTGGGTTTAATGTTAATGTAATTCAATGTTTAATTATCTGCTTTTGAAACCTAAGCCACTCAGGTTAAATACATGTGTGTAAAAAAAGTCATGCATAATTGAGTGCCAACTGGTGAAGGGGAACAGTGATTTCATGGAAGTGAGGGAACAGTGGAGTGTCACACTAGCCAAGCAAGATTTCACTTGAAGATGTGAACTGGATGAACAAGGGGATTTATCAGGGCTTTTAGTTAGTGGTGGGGTGAGAAGAGGACATGGCAGATTTCTGAAGGGAAATACATGAAAACAAGCAAAGGGCTGGATTACGGAAACTCAGGGATGGGATTTAATGAAGTTGACGCTTGAGGCAGATTAGTCAGGTGGCAGAGTGCAGAAGGCATGGATTAGAGAACTCAGAGACTGGAAACAGTTAAGAAACCAGTTCAGAAAATGCAACATCATAAAAGTGGCAACTCACTCTCAGTCTATAAATTCAAAGTGATCTTAATAAAAGTACAAACAAGATTATTATTAGTTTTTTTTTTGTTTTTTTTTTTAGAAACTAGGGTAGAAAATTCTAAATTCGGATGGAGAAATACATAAGACAGGAAAATTCTGAAAAACAATAATGAGGAGATATTCAAACATGTAAAAAATCTAAATAATTAAAAGAGCAATTTGGGCAGGCAGCTCAATGGAAGAGTTTTGAAGATCAGAAACATGTATAACTTCATTTGCAAAATTAGTAGATGAGAGGTGACATTAAAAAATCAGTGGGAGGGCTTCCCTGGTGGCGCAGTGGTTGAGAGTCCGCCTGCTGATGCAGGGGACACGGGTTCGTGCCCCGGTCCGGGAGGATCCCACGTGCCGCGGAGCGGCTGGGCCCGTGAGCCATGGCCGCTGAGCCTGCGCATCCGGAGCCTGTGCTCCGTGACAGGAGAGGCCACGGCAGTGAGGGGCCCCCATACCGCAAAAAAAAAAAAAAAAAAAAAATCAGTGGGAAAAGGTGGCTTACTTAGTTGAGGTGGCATCTACAAAAACATTAAGGCTGGACTTGACCTCATATCTTGCACCAGAATAAATTCCATGCAGTTCAAAGAACTGAATGTACTAGATTGAACCATATGACCATCTCTTGTGATAAAAATAGTCAAATTTTGATTTTATACCTCTCACTTCATAAAAACTTAAATTGTGGAAGTACTCAAAGAAACCTCAGGGTTTTTTTGGAATCTTGAGATGGGAAAGACTTTTTAAACTGTTACACAAATTTTGAAGGCCTATAAAATAATCGATGGCTAAATTCAACTACTTAACAATAAACTTTTCTGCGTGGAAAAAATCACCATAAACAAAGTGAAAACACGAATGACAAACTTGGAACAATATTTTCAACTCTTATCATGAATATGGGAGTAATTTTTCTTTGTTTTTAGATAAATAACTTTTATAAATTAATATGCAAAAGACCAATAACCCAATAGGAAAATGAGAATGGTATATGAACAGATACTTGAAAGGACAAGAAAATCAGCTGGCTCTTATTCATATGAAAGGAGGCCCAGTCTTACTCATTATATGCAAATGCAAATCAAAATTAAAGTAAGATAGCATTTTTTACCTATCGGATTTCAGAGATCTAGGAGTTTTATAACACACTGTATTGGCAAACTCAAGCATTTCTAGTGGAGTCTAAATTGGTACAACTTCTACGGAGGGAAATTTGGTCTCAGCAATCAAAATTACCTAAATACATAGTCTGACCCAGCCATCCCAATTTTGGGAAATTATACTAGAGATGCACCTGCACACGTGTGAAATGTCAATGGCAACATCATTAATTGCAGAATTGTCTACAAAAGCAAAAGACTGGAAACAACCCGAAGGTCCATTACCAGCAGATGGCTAAATAAGTTAGAGTACAGGTTCACGACCAAACACTAAGCAGCGGTAACAACCAATGAGAGAACTCTTAAATCCTGACGTAAGACCATGTCCAAATCCTGTTACATGAGGGAGGAAAGGAAAGGATAATGTGCATTGTACACTACCATTGATCTTAAAAAGGCTAAAAGAGAATGTATAAACAAACATATCTTATAAAGAACATCTGAACACATATAGTTTTCATAAGTATAAAACTTCTAGATAAGAACATACAAGATACTAATAGCATTGGTTGTTGTGGGAAGGGGAACTGGATAGCTGGGAATAGGAGGAAGTTACGCTTTTCTTGTCTATCCTTTGCACTTTTTCAATTTTGAACCATTTTCATCTATTACCTATTCACAAAATTAAATTAAAAGTGACAGATCAGTTAAAACTAATTGACATCAACATCCTTTGAAAGAGAGCTGTTCCTACTGCAGATAAAGTAATATCTGACTTGTAGAAAGCAAAACAAAACAAACAAAAAAATCCAGACTCAGCATAATAAATGACCATAATATTCTATGTGTGGACCTATATGTAATTACAATAATTAAAGTAAATGAATGTGTAGATAATCCATTTCCCCCATTGCAGTTAGAGTGAACTAACACATAAATTTGATCATGTCATTCCCTTGCTTAAAATCCTTCCATGGCTCCCCACTGACCTGAGAATAATAAAATCTGAGCTCCTTAATATAACACTCAGGCCTTCTGTTGTTCTGGACTGTGCTTCATTATTCCATCTTCATTCCTAACTCTTCTCTCTACTTTTATCCTGAATTTGTCTTTAGGAACCAAGCTCCACTCTCGACCTTAACATATGTCTGCTCATCTGCCATATTTCCTTTTTTTTTTGTTAACCTCAGAAAAGTCTCACTTTTCCCCCTCTCCCCTCCCCCACCTTGTTTTTCAGTAATTAAATATCAAGTCACCCTGATGCCCAAAACTGGCTAGGTCTAGTCTTCTCCACAGTCACTTAACAACCCACACCATTCTCTATGGTTGTCCTTACCCCACTACAGTAGTTCCCCCCCTTATCCGTGGGGGATATGTTCCAAGACCCCAGTGGATGCCTGAAACTGAGGATAGTTCAGAACCATATATATACTGTGTTTTTTCCTATACTAATGGGTGGTTAGAGTATAAGTGAATAAGTTGGACAAAGGGATGATTCACCACCTGGGCAGACAGAGCAGGAGGCTGTGAGATTTTATCACTCAGAATAGTACACTATTTAAAACTTATGAATTGTTTATTTCTGGAATTTTCCATGTAATATTTTTGAACTGCAGGTTGACCATAGATAACTGAAACTGCAGGTCGGGGGCACCACTACATTGGTAATTAATACATTCATCTCCTTCAGTAGATTGTGAGTGCTTTGAGGGACCCCCATGCTTGGTCCAAAAATCAGCAGAGATGACTCACGCTAAATGTTTCTTGAATAAGAATACAAATGAACGAGTGTTGGCTTCCCTGGTGGCGCAGCGGTTGCGCGTCCGCCTGCTGATGCAGGGGAACCGGGTTCGCGCCCTGGTCTGGGAGGATCCCACATGCCGCGGAGCGGCTGGGCCCGTGAGCCATGGCCGCTGGGCCTGCGCGTCCGGAGCCTGTGCTCCGCAACAGGAGAGGCCACGGCAGAGGGAGGCCCGCATACCACAAAAAAAAAAAAAAAAAACAAAACAAAAAACACAACAACAACAAATGAACCAGTGTTGAAGGAATCCAACCATGAGGTGGCAACGGGGATAGAGTAACACAGGTGATAGGGAGAAATCATCCAAAAGAAAAGCAGATAGTACTTGGCCACAGATGTGCCGTAGCCAATGAATCGACTTTGTAAAATTCCACCACAGTGGATATTTTCTGCCAGGCCTAATCTTACAGATCAGCAGCCAGCAGGAGTCCTTTTCCCCCCGTAGAATTACAGTGTTTCTTCCCCCATAGAAGTACAGGCAACAGTGTGTGTCTTCCCCTCCCCGTTCCATCAGTCAGGCCACCCTGGTCCATCTTAGGTACTAACACAGAACACAGGAAGCCAAAGACCATACTCTGTGATCCAGATCTGCACTTTGCTCCCTGTAAGCCGTGGAAACTTTGGCTGTGACAGTTACTCTTTCAGGTTTTAAGTGGGTGCTCTAGGGCCACTGACCCCAAACGGTACAAAGGTGTACGAAAAGCATCAAGGAATCTTCCAGAAGAGTCCAATGAGCAACCAAGGGATGGCAAAACAAGGAGAGAACTGGATTCAAATGTCATGCATGTACATCCTTGCTGACACTTCCTCCCAGGGCATCCAGGCATTTGCTCCAAAGAGCACCAAAGGCAGAGGGGACTGGCTGGGGACCTCTGGGAAACCTAGGCAGCATGCCCTGGCACTTTAAAAAATATATACCTGCAAATTTTGCATTCTAGCTCATAAGTTATCTGGTTATCTTAATAGAAATAGGTTTTCAATTATTTGCAAATTAAATTACTCAAAAATCTTTATGTGCAATCAGTGCTTTAGGTTGATATACAGAACACATCCTCTAGTTTCTGCTTCCCAGCCCAGTATACTGTGTGGCACATCACTGAATTCTTCCAGAATGTGCGGAACCAATAAGAAAGGCATAGGCCTGTTCGATTTTTATCCTTGGCTTTTAGATTTCTTAAAGGGACTCTCATCTGGGAAAATTTTCTCTCCTTGAAAGTGAGATTTTTCTTGTCCACCAGGACTGAGGGGCCATAGTCCTACTAGAAAGTTCTGGGGATCTCAGCACAGAGTCAGAGCCCATCAGTTTGCTGTATTAATTTTTCATTGAGCTATAATCATTAAAAATCATGCAGCGCTGCCCAAAGGCAAGAGAGCACGCTGTGTTGATTTGTTGCCAAGGCCGGCCACAGTGGTTCCTGTGCGGGGAGTGTGTGTCCAACAACTGTTCGAAAGTTGACATTGAGACAGTGGGACAGTTTTACCAAAACACAAGGACGTGAAACCTATGAGCGTAACTTAAAATACAGCCTATGGCCATAGCATGAGAAACTGCAACTACCTAGGAATAAATCTAACAAAATATATAGACGTCTTTATGGGCATAAGCACCGAAGAATATAAATGCAGACTTGAATAGAGAGCTATACCGTGTTCTCAGATGGAGAGATTCAACATGTAAAGATGTCAGCTCTTTCTGAGTTAGCCAATGCAATTCCAGGGAAAATCCCAACAGGAATATTCCCCTGTGCATTTAATAAATACCCTAGAAAAACAGTCACTCTCTTCACCTATTAATGTCAGGATGGTGATGCTGTTCATGACAAAGAAAACCTATAAACCCCTTTCCCATGTCAAGTAGCATAATTAAGTGGGTTTTCCTCACATTTTATTAAAATCTGTATTTTGGGGGATATAGGGGCCAGATAGTTTACATTATTGAAGTCGTTTGGTTTTCTCCCTTCTTTTCTAAAAACACAACCTGTGTTGGCATCTGAGGCTGCGGATCACATGTTGCATTTCTGCAGCAAAAAGTCCTGGA
The DNA here is from genome assembly GCF_002837175.3 of Physeter macrocephalus. Lineage (NCBI taxonomy): Eukaryota > Metazoa > Chordata > Mammalia > Artiodactyla > Physeteridae > Physeter > Physeter macrocephalus. The sequence goes on from NC_041222.1 coordinate 56,936,423, forward strand.
AAACAGGACAAAAAGCCCACTTTCTTGCCAACCCATCACTAGTGACTTATTTCATACACAATGGAACAAAACTGGTGGGATTAGGAGGAGAATTTTTTAAAAATGCAAGTAATACAAATTGAAAAAGAAAGATCAGGGTGATAATCTAACAATGCCTTATAGGTGATAATCTAACAAACTCTTACAAAGAGTTTTCATTTGCATTATCTCATTTATTTATCGCAACAATCCTGTGAATTGGATTGGGTATTTTAATTCAGTCTACTTGGTTTATTTTGCAGATAAGGAAGGAGGCACAGAAACTTGTATTGTAAAACCAGTGAACGGCAGAGATCGGTTAAGTTTTCTCTCTTAGGCAAAGCCGTCTGTGGAAAGAGCCAGGACCTCAGATTCAGGCAGGCTTGCATCCAAACCTAGAGAGTGTGCATTCTCATAATGGGAAAGATAAGGGAAGCCTTCATGGTGGTCGTGGGAACTGGAATTTGAAGCAAAAACAGAATTTGAAGTGTTAGGGGGAAAAAGGAGGGCGTTTCTGGTGAGGAAAAGGAGCATGCTGACCAGAAGTTAAGAAGGAGCCAAGCTGATGTGGGCCCAGCCAGGAAATGATCTCAGAAGCAGAGGGCTTATGAAGAGAGGATCACAAGCATGGAGGCTGGATGGAAGGGGTCGAGAGCTTGGTGGAGACCCGGAGAGCCAGCTTGGAGAGCTGTTCTGATTGACCAGAGCCCTGAAAATTTCAGTGGGATAGGTAGCATGCTTTGGGATCTGACAGACCTTGATTCTTGTCCCGATCGCTTACTTGCTGGCTCAGTGATCTGGTGAAGTTACTTATCTTCTTATGTGTCCAGTTCCTCATCTGTAAAATGCAGTAATATTACCTCATATGATCATTAGGAGGGTTGGATGAGTTACATGGTACCTGTCGTGTGGCATTTACTCAATAAATATGATTATTGTGACTATGAACATGAGAGTGACATGGTGCCAGGCTACTAGATAAATGAGAAAGGTCAGTTAGATGTTAAATAATCCATTAAAAAAGTATTGCTTGTTCTCTTTTCTCCACCCCCTCTTCAATAGTAAATTAAATTAGAAAAAAACAAGAGTAGCTAAAGGCAAAAAATAAAAGTATTGCTTGGCTGGGAAATCAGTCGGTCATAGACAAGACATATTTTACAAACTCTTCACTGCAGATACACTGGAGTGGACTGTGCAAGATTTTCACTATTTAGGGTTCATACAGTCAGAAATGGAATCGTACCATTACCTTCCACCCTCTATCCTCACCCCGTCAAAAATATAAGTGGAAGTATGATCTACGAGCTGTCCATTCTGGCTGCTTCGCATGTTCTTCTTCCAAAAGAAGGACTAGGAAACGTGATGGAAGGTCGTGGAGATTTCATTTAGGAAGAAAATAAACAAAAAGAAAGCACACGAATTCACACTCAAGTGCTCCGCTAAATGAGAAGAACATATTTCAAAAAATAAACACTCTGACTAATAAGAAAGAAATCTGCTCTCAACTCAAAGGCCCCTGCATAGATATTAACAACATGGAGAGAAGAAGATGGCTCATTAATGATTCATGAAAATTGCTGTCACCATCAAGCAAAGCAGATTTTGCGATGGATAAAATGACTTGTTTAAAACACTCACACACACACACACACTCTCTCTCTCTCTCTCTCTCTCTCTCTCTCTCTCTCTCTCTCTATTGCTATCCGAACCCCCTGCTGCTTTGTGCCTTTCTCCCTACCTGTCATAGTGTAAGTCACCACTCGAGGGAGCCCAAGTTTCTTCAGTCCTGGGCTCACTCCAGGCGCCAGGATGCACTGAACCACGATGGGGGGCACATCATTCTGTTCCTCTGCTGCAGGGTGGACACTGCGGGTGAGATAATGCTTTCTGGGGGGGGCCGTCCTGTACACGGGAGGATGTTTAGCAGCATCCCTGGCCTCTACCCACTAGATGCCAGTAGCAACAGCAACCCCCTTCCGGTTTTGACAATCAAATATCTCCTGGCAATGCCAAATGTCCCCTAAGGTGGGGATACATAAAGCTGCCCCCCGGCCCCTGGTTTAACCACTTCTCTGATGGAGCTCATGGGTCCCCCCAGACTTTGGTCTCTGACAGAAGAGTGTGGCAGAACTGAAAGAAAGTCGAGACGCCAGCTCTATTTGTCTCGCTCTCCTGCCAGCAGCCCAGGGAGAAGCAGAACCTGGGAAGGAGTGATCTGGTCCCCTGGCGGCCCCGAGGCTGTTATCAGAGACCCGGCATCTCAGGCAGCCTTTATTAAGAGAGGAAACACTGTCAAGGCCTGTCTGGGGTGGCGTGAGCTGAGACGCTGCTGTTCTCTTCAGGCTTTTGGTAACAGCTCAAATGATTTGTTAATTATTCATTACTATTTGTCATAAAATCCTGAAGCGCTGCCAAGTGGTAGCATGTGGGCAATACTAAGGCAGGGGACACGTCTTTTCTTATTTTCCAGTGACTATCAGACATGGAGGGGCTGGGCTGCCTGGAAGACGCACGCAGGACGGTAGGCACCTGCCCTGGAGCATGCAGATGAGGGGCCTGGAACACACCCTCCACAGTACCATCCCCCGGGGCCCTGTGTTCTACGTGCCCCTCATACTCCCTGCTCCATTTGCAGTGGAGATCATAAGGCCAGAGGAAAAAGCAATGGAGATGGGGGCTTCCTGCACAGAAACAAAATCTGAGGCACTGGGACCCTCCCGTTTCAGAACCTTCCCTCCTCCTCCCCGCAGCAGTGGACATAGTCCCACCGGCAAGGGCCCTCTCTTGCCTTTCTCTCCCCCACTTCTCTGCCCCGCCAAGACCCCTTTTGTGATGTCTCCTCTCTCTATATTCTCCTTTATGGCTGCCTTTGATGTTCATTTTAACCAGATAAAAATAGGTGGCTTATGGCAGGGATGCTGGGGCTGAGGTGACAGGAGATACAGTGCAATTTGCCCCAGATCTTGAAAACACCCAAGGGAGGATGGCCTTGCTTTCAGCCCCGTGGAAAGAAAACCAGGAAGCTGAACTATACCTTGCCTGACAAGGAGCCAAGGCTCTGAAATTCAGTGAGTTTCTGTGAAGTTAGAAAGTTAAATTCCAGAGTTACAGAGATTTCCCATCCCAGGAGCTAGAACCAAGGCCTTGGTGTGGGAAGGAGCTGTAGGACCCCAGCGTGCCAGGCCGAGGGGGCAGGGAAGCAGCAAAAGCCCATCCTCACACTAACGGCTCAAGAAGTTGGGGGAAGTAGTGGCTGCTTTCTTGAGAATCTCAGTAGAGTTTATCACTTGGCAAGTTCACCCCAGCCCTGGGTCAGCAAGGACACCACGGGCTGTCCTGACTGGATGAAAAGGCTACTTCTGTACCAAAGGGCACCAGCCTCACTTATCTCTGTGACCTGCATCCACCTGAGGTGCTGGGAAGTTGTCCTCATTCCTGACACAGCCTGTGCACGGTAGCCGAGCAGCTCACACTTGGATCCAAGCAATCATCGTGGCATGAAGAAGCCTATAAAATGTGGGGATGCCTCGGTGGGAGAAACACTGCACACAGCAGCCCAAGAGAGGATGGGAGAGTATGGAACCAGTCTTGAGGCTGCCAAATGAGCCTGTGGCTACTGCTTCTATTAACAACACTTCCTGCGTGTCTGGGGGTGCGTGTCTCTCTTCTGGTGCAGAATTTTATAAACTGTTTATTCATTCAATATTTATTATTTATTTATCCAAGAGTCATTCATCCATTCAACATATATTTATTCACTCAATAATATTTATTTACCCATTCACTGAGTATTACTGATTCGATATTCATTCAACAAACACGTATTGAGCACCTACTATGCTCCAGGCACTGCTTTTGTCTCTCGCGATATACCAATGAAGAAAATAAAGATTTGTGTCTGTGGAACCCTTGTAGGATGTCAGGCACCTTCTATTTGATTCAACCGTCACAATAAATGTTTATGGGAAGCATTCTTTTTCCCATTTTACAGGTGAAGTAAATGTAGGTATTAAATGGTAGAAATGATAATCAAGCCAGGTCTGTGTGACTCCAAGTCTGTGTTCTTTTCAACCTGACGGCCATCCTCTGGAGATGTCACTTTACCCAAGGAAGAGTAGTTGGCTTCGCAGTAAGGATTCAATAGTTTCCCCAGATCTTACGTATGGAAGTTATTCTCAGAGAGGAACAAAGCAACTTCCACACAAAGTGCCAAATGCAGAAAACCAGCCAATTCAGCCGGCCCACTCAAACTGAGCGTGAAAGGATGGATGTTCACTAGGAAGCGCTCAATTATCAGATCTTAGTTACATAATGAGTATTTAGCAAGACTTTAAGATAAGTGAATGAATAAGGAGCTTTCAAGAAGAAATTTACAACAAAGGTAACCAATGCAGATAAAATGCTTGTACTTGTTCCTCCTTGTGGAAGAGGGAATAAAGCTAATTAAAATAAACGTCTTTGCCAGTAAGATAAGATGAGAAGATATGGGTCTAAGGCATTCAGGAGCAGTGAACATTTTCAACATCCAGCATAATATGGACACAAGAAATACATACTGATCTATTGACTGGGACCCAGGTGGAGTAGAGGGGTGGGAATGAGTTTCCCATTTGGTTTGGAGAACTGTAAATTTGTTGCACTGTTTCTGAGTGTGTGAAAGCCACTGTGCATAAAAAGACTCTCACTTTGTTCCTTTACTTTGTGCTCCACTCAGGAAGGATTTGGAGCTTGAGATATAATCCACTTGAGCAAGATGCTTGACAGGGACAGGACGGAAGCTGAGGTGAAGACAGAGAGGGTATATATGAAGAAGGAGCTGATGTTCATGAGGGATTTTTACATGCTAGGTGTTTTACATACATATTTCATTAAATTTCAAGACAACTTCAAGAGGTAGGTAGGATCACACTCACTTCCCAGTGAATGACAGCTCTAACAAGTCAATTGCCCAAGATCTCACAGCTGGAAAAGTACAGAACCAAATCCTCCTTCTCTACTGTTTTCCCAAAGAAATCACAGGTCCTTTTCATTTTCAGCATTTTATTGCTAACCACCATGATGAAGTAGGCCGAGAGGAACACCTCCAGCAAGTGTGAGGAGTTACAAAGCCTAGCCTCATAAAATCTCTTTCTGAAACCAGAGGGGAAGGAGGAGCTACCACTGGAAAAAAAATAATTCCAGAGATACTGGTAGCTTCTTTCCTCTTAACCTCTGTCCGCCCCCCCATGCCCTCCTTCCTCCCTCACCATAACCCCGACCACAACCTATCCCTAAATGTGCCACACTCACCCACACAGGGAACAGAAGTGGGCTTGGGACAGGGAAATCTCCACTTCTCATGTTCTGCACACTCCAGGTTGAACACCTGCTGGCCTGTGTCTGCTTTCCTTGGTTGCCTCTTTTCTGTTCAAGACTATTTTGTGATGTCCAGTTTTTTCAAAGTTGGCAGGTGTGCAAACATTGGGATATGGAGGGGCAAACTGAGCCTGGCAGGGCCCTGAACTCCTTTAGCAATGGGTTGACTCAGAGCCCTCCTATTAGAGGCCCCACCTTGAACCTTCCTACCCAGTGGGCAACATACAGGTTTGGCAAATCACACTCTCAGCCAAAGGGACCAGGGCCTCTGGAGTCATCTGGATTCCATCACCTCCCAACTGCATAGTCTATGGCGGATTTCTGGGACTCAGTTCCATCATCTGGCAAAGGGATATAGTAGCATACTATCAACCTGAAAGAGTCAGGGTGAGGATGACACAGGATGATCATCATCGGTGTGGTGCTTCACAAACTCTGATGATGAGATTCACCCAGACGCTTATTGATGTACAGATTTCCAGGGCTCTTCCCTGGAAGTGTGGATTTGGTGGGATTAGGTTGTGGCTTATGGTTTGGTTTTATTTTTTTATTGATCAATAGATTGATTGATAAGCAGCTCCAAATTATATTCTAATACTCAGAAAAAGGAAAGTTTGAGAAACATTGTTTTTAGTGATTGATAAATATTCATTTATCAATATTGTTATTCTCTCTCCTCCTGACCTCTGACCAACTGCCCAAATTCCAGGTATTTAAAATGCTATAGCCCTCCCAGTTTGCTGTATATTTCAAAACTCTTGAGAGGGCTGTTTCCTCAGGACCACAGCTTTGGCTGTGGCTCTCTTGAGAGTCCCATCGTCCCACTGATATTCTTTTGGAACCGAGTCACTGGGGTTACCTTTGCCCACCGTCATGCTCTGAACACTTCCAGGTTTGGGTGTGACTCAGTCTTGTGCATTTTACTGGCTTCTTTGCTTAACACGCATGCTCCTAAATCACGTAGTAGGCGCCTGAGACTAATTAGTTAGAAGCTGGGCATGTGGGCTCTTCTGCGTTTAACTATGTTTCCACTTAACCTCTTCTTTCTACCCCTGTCTTATATTCCCTTCCAGACATTAGATCGCAAGAACGTGATTTGCAGCCCACAGTCCCCCATCTTTGTTACTGGCTGCCCACCTTGGTTCTGCCTGGCGAGATTTCCAACTCTAACTCAAGTAAAGGACTGAGAGATAAAGACTCTTAGCAATGAAATACATAAATGATTATGCTTTTCCTAGGTCAGTCTTTACCATAGGCTTGAACATTTCAAGTCAAATATTTTCCAAACACTCTATTTTTATCATTGTTGAGGTTAAATAACTACATTTTCGATTGTTTTTTTTTTAAAGGACTATATCAGGGATTATCACGTGGCATACAACAGACTGGCAGGCACTACAGCAGTGAAGTGACCTACGTGACCCTCAGCAAGTTCATTAACCTCTCTGTGCCCCAGTGTGTTTGTCTGAAAATAAAGATAAATTAATACGCTCCTCCTGGGTTGTTGAGAGGGTTAACGTTAGTTCATGGAGGTAAGATGTTCAGCGCAGTGCCCAGAACCGTGTTGGTGGTAGCTGTTACTGTCCTTACGACGGCCCGTGTTGCAGAGTCTGTGTGCAGCTTTGTCTGTTGACTCGGTTTTCTTCTCTTTCTACTCACTGGCTTCCCTGCTTGCTTTGGGCTCCTGCTCTCTCGTGGCTCTGAACTGCATACGGTTTTTGTTTGCCACAGTTGTGATCTTTCAACTTATTCTGATTTAAATTTCATGATCTCACTTCCAAAAGGTAACCTTTCTCTCTTCCCTGATTCATCCCCTTGAAAGAGAGAATCTGATTGTCCTATCTCACCTTTTGTCCCTTCTGTGGATGAACTCTGTGGGGTGGGACGGTCATCCCCAGACAAATTAGCAATAGCGGCGTCAGAGGAGTCGCAGGTACACAATCCGGCTGCTAAGGCAGCAGGGATTTGGGGTGGGTGATTTCCTTTAGTGAGGGTAGGAGCAGGCAGGCAGGCAATGATTAGCATCTTGTAGCATAAATCCGAGACCATATGTCCTCAGTAATTATATTCAGAGTTTGTTTTATGAACTCTGATTTCTGTAAAAACCAGGAGGTAATGCCTAAAAGAACACGGGACAACAAACTGGGGGAATGGAACCCAGACTCTTCCCATAATTTGTTGTAAGACCTTTGGTAACTCTTTTTATCCCCCATCTCTTCCTCATCTGTGAAGAGAATGGAATGGGATGGATGAGCTCCCACCCCATTCCATTCCTGGAGGTAGAAATTTCTTTCTACCTCCAAGATGAAAAAGAAATGGAAATGGAGAGGCATGGTGCCTAAAATCTGATCTTGGACCAGAAATGGTTAGATAATTGAGCTTGATGCCTAGTTTGAAGCATTAATTATCTGAAGAATTCCATATGTATTGATATTCTTGGAGACAATTATCTATACGGTAAGCATATGTTGACTTAGCATAAGGTTGCTATTAAAAAATACTGTGGAAATGAAATATAAACTTCTCTCATCATAGGCAGCAACAAACTCCAAATCACTGATCCTGTCTGTCACTTAAACAGGTTTGATGATAAAGTTCCAACTTCCTTCCTCAGGGCAGCAACGTTGCAATGTTGCTTAGGATGAGAAGTCTGCATGAAAGCTGGACTGCTTCTAAGTAGACTTGCCTCCTCCCTGAGGTCAGGTGGTGGCTGGTCTTTAACCACTGTTGTCCCATAGCTGGGCTTATTTATAAACAAGTCGAATCGTAAAATGTAAACCACAGGTGGAATGTCCCCCAGAAGTATTTTGCCAAGGCTTAGGCCCAATATTGATTTAATAGGAATAGAAATGTGCAGTCAATAACACCAGGAAAATGAAGATGAAATTTTTTTCCATCACCAAGTTAGCAAAAGCCTGCAAAGCTACTAAAATTATAGCCACTGTTTAGGAAGAACACGAAATTTGCTCATCTTTGGACACTGGATGCCTCAAACAGACTTTATCTATGTCGTTCTTTTCACCAGTTGAAAGTAGAATTTAAGGTTTTTCTGGTTCCACTTTTGGCTGCTTAAAAAGTAGCTGACACCTACTCTCTGGCCTGTCAGAGGGCCTTCAAACTCACCCAGGTAGTTTGGTCTGCCACTTTACCAAACCAATTAGTGATTTTCTGTCTCAGAGTGGCCTGACACACACAACGGTTCTGTCCAGTCTGAGCTGCCTCTCTGCTGGGAAAATAGGCTTAATCACCCAAGACTCCTGAAGTGACTGGTCCAGCATGTTCGTCAGATGGAGTCATCAAGGTCTCCTTGCCCCTAGCTACTTGGCAAACCTATGCTCTGCCTTCAACCCAGACCCAGAGGTTACATTTTTTTTCCCTCAGTAAGTTCCCCTGCTCTTTAGACTGCCCTCATAGCTCCTGAAATAGCCATTTTCACACTTAAAAGTAGTGATGATGGAGGATCATGAACAATTTGCCTTGATCAACGGATTACTTATGGATCATGAATTGACGGAAATCTTAAGGTGGCTTTTGTGTCTCTCATGATAGAGTACTTTCCAATACAGTGTCTTTCTGGTGATACATTCATTGAAGTGAGCACTAACTATGCACGTACTTCTCTGTGTTCTGAAATGGTCCCAGGCTGGGTCCAAGTTGTAGAAGAAAATTTATTGTTCTCAATACTCTCTAGCCTGGTGCTACTCAAAGTGGTGGTCCATGGACTAGGGCTCATCTGCAGAATCTTCTGTTCCAGGCTCACGGTGGGATAAGTACAGAAATTGAGAGAAAGGGTTTAGAAATGTTACAGCCATTTTACAGAATGACTTTTATGTATGCTGAATGCAATAATTAAAATTTGGAGCTTGTATTTGTATGACTTTTAAAATTTCATTGTCTAGGGACTTCCCTGGTGGCGCACTGGCTAAGAATCCACCTGCTAATGCAGGGGACACGGGTTCGATCCCTAGTCCGGGAAGATCCCACGTGCTGTGGAGCAACTAAGCCCACGAACCACAACTACTGAGCCCGCATGCCACAACTACTGAAGGCCGAGCACCTAGAGCTCGTGCTCTGCAACAAGAGATGCCACTGCAACGAGAAGCCCATGCACTGCAACGAAAAGTAGCACCTGCTCGACGCAACTAGAGAAAGCCCATGCGCAGCAATGAAGACCCGACGCAACCAAAAATAAATAAATAAGTAAAAATAAAATTTAAAATTTAAAAACAAATAAATAAAATTTCATTGTCAAATAGTTCATTTTCATTACAATTTATGGTCTCTAATACGTTTAAAACAACCAACTAAACCAAAACTGCTTCTTCCCCACAGATAATTCTAGAGCAATGCTTCTCAAACTATTTCAGCTTTTCTTTCTAGATTTCATGAACCATATTAAGTATCTTAACATTTAGGCTTTACAAAGAGAACCCAAGGTTCAGCACCTCATGGTGTAGACTCTCCCTCACCCTATACACCACCCAAGAGTAGGGAATTTTCATAGTTCTGGAGGTGATGAAATGAACATTTCTCAGCTCTCAGAGGCCCCTCCTCAACACTACTGGGGAAACACTGAAGGACAGGTTATGTCTCAGTAGGGATCCCTGGGAGAAAATCCAGTTGTATAATAAATGTTATACACATCACCTGTCACTAAAGGATATAATTTTTGACCTAGTGGTAGTAGAAAATCAATGGTCACCTGACACGTGGCCAAGATTCTAAGACTAGAATTAAAGGTATTCTTTCGGATTCCGCCATTTAATAAGTTTCAGAGAAGAAAGCCTTGAAGTGGTCCAGTTCAGTAAAGAAGTCAATCCAAGCTTACTAAAAATGGGCTGTTTGCAGATATTGGTATTGTTCATTAGCAAATTCATCAGGTGAAAAGGAGTCAGTTTCTTACTAATGGGCTTTTCAGCACTCACTTCCGGGTTGGGTTTTCAGAGCTTCCTCTCCCAGCATCACAGTCCTGCGATACTGCTCCCATATCTGGCTCCCATTTCACACAAGCCATGCCACCCACCCTCCACTCCCCACATCAGCCATCAAGTTCCAGGTATGTACCACACGGCATTTGCCACACATGCTCTCCAATAGTACTCCACAAAAAAAAAATCCACATGCTTTTAATTCCTTTTTCATTTTATCTAGGACCATAATGATTTTTCTTATGTCACCACTCTCAGTAAAAAATTCATAGATTTGTATTCCAATTATGAAAAGGAAAGATTTCCAACGCACCATGCATAGCTTTTTTTCAGTAACTGTTCTTCTTGATTTTCACTGTCACCTGATACTTGCAGGGCCTGGTACTGGTTCCACTTCACACGGGAGTCACTGAACAGCATCTTCAGGAGGCTGTTTGACGTGGTGTGAGGAGAGAGTGGGGTTACACACCCCTGAGATCAACTTCACATCACAGGATTATAAGGCCCACACTAAATATATGTGCTCTGCTTTCAAAGAGGATATTTTCCTGTAACATTTACCGAACATTTAATACATGCCAAATAACTAAATTAATCTTCATAAAAGCTCATGAAGGAGGTACAATTATGATTTTTTTAACATCTTTATTGGTGTATAATTGCTTTACAATGGTGGGTTAGTTTCTGCTTTATAACAAAGTGAATCACTTATACATATGCATATGCCCCCATATCTCTTCCCTCTTGCATCTCCCTCCCTCCCACCCTCCCTATCCCACCCCTCTAGATGGTCACAAAGCAACGAGCTGATCTCCCTGTGCCATGCGGCTGCTTCCCACTAGCTATCTATTTTACGTTTGGTAGTGTATATATGTCAGTGCTACTCTCTCACTTTGTCCCAGCTTACCCTTCCCCCTCCCCGTATCCTCAAGTCCATTCTCTAGTAGATCTGTGTCT
>NC_041222.1:56948960-56957850 GCF_002837175.3 Physeter macrocephalus
AGGGTTGTCTTTTCGTCTTGTTTATGGTTTCCTTTGCTGTGCAAAAGCTTTTAAGTTTCATTAGGTCCCATTTGTTTATTTTTGGTTTTATTTCCATTTCTCTAGGAGGTGGGTCACAAAGGATCTTGCTGTGATTTATGTCATAGAGTCGTCTGCCTATGTTCTCCTCTAAGATTTTTATAGTGTCTGGCCTTACATTTATGTCTTTAATCCATTTTGAGTTTATTTTTGTGTATGGTGTTAGGGAGTGTTCTAAATTCATTCTTTTACATGTAGCTGTCCAGTTTTCCCAGCACCACTTATTGAAGAGGCTGTCTTTTCTCCACTGTATACTCTTGCCTCCTTTATCAAAGATAAGGTGACCATATGTGCATGGGTTTATCTCTGGGCTTTTATCCTGTTCCATTGATCTATATGTCTATTTTTATGCCAGTACCATACTGTCTTGATTAGTGTAGGTTTGTAGTATAGTCTGAAGTCAGGGAGCCTGATTCCTCCAGCTCCGTTTTTCTTTCTCAAGATTGCTTTGGCTATTCGGGGTCTTTCCTGTTTCCATACATATTGTGAAATTTTTTGTTCTAGTTATGTGAAAAATGCCAGGGGCAGTTTGATAGGGATTGCATTGTATCTATAGATTTCTTTGGATAGTATAGTCATTTTCACAATGTTGATTCTTCCAATCCAAGAACATGGTATATCTCTCCATTTATTTGTATCATCTTTAATTAAGGAGGTACAATTATTTTTGTTTTTATTTTTTTTTGCAGTACGCGGGCCCTCTCACTGTTGTGGCCTCTCCCGTTGCAGAGCACGGGCTCCGGACGCGCAGGCTCAGTGGCCATGGCTCACGGGCCCAGCTGCTCCATGGCATGTGGGATCTTCCTGAACCGGGGCATGAACCTGTGTCCCCTGAATCGGCGGACTCTCAACCACTGCGCCGCCAGGGAAGCCCAGGAGGTACAATTATTAACAGAGTGGTTAAGTGACTTGCCCAAGGTCACACAGCAGTAAATGGTAGAGCTGGGAGTTGAACCCAGGCAGTCTGGCTGGCTCCAAAGCCTCACCTCTCAGATTCCCCAGAAGACACTTTCAAAACACAGATCACAGCTTTTGACTATCAAGGTGACAAAAAAAAAAGAGGCTGTGGAATCTGTATTCTTAGCCTCAAGAAGTGAAGAGAAAACCTGCCATCCTAAATAGTTCAATCAAGGAACTGAAAACCCATAGCAGTCAAGGGCCAGAGGCAGCAGGAGGAAGTAGAGAGAAAAGGCCAATCTTCTTTGCCCAATTAGACCATTTGGGAAAAAACCCTCAAATTTAGTTGGTAAAGAATAATAATAAATAAATTTAACCAAGGAGGTGAAAGATTTATGTACTGAAAACTACAATATATTAAAGAAAGAAATTAAAGAAAACACAAACAAATGGAAAGACATTCCATGTTCATAGATTGGAAGAATTAATTTTGTTAAAATGTCCATACTACCCCAAACAATCTACTGATTCAATGCAATCCCTATCAAAGTTCCAATGGCATTTTTCACAGCAATAGAACAAACAATCCTAAAATTTATATGGACTCACAAAAGACTATGAATAGCCAAAGCAGTCTTGAGAAAGAAGAACAAAGCTGGAGGCATTGTTCCCTGATTTCAAATTATATTACAAAGCTATAGCAATTAAAACAGTATGACATTGGCATAAAAACAGACACAGATCAATGGAACAGACTAGAGAGCCCAGAAATAAACCCACACATATATGGTCAGTTAATTTATGACAAAAGAACCAAGACTGTACAGTGAGGAATGGACAGTCTCCTCAATATATGGTGTTGGAAAAATTGGACAGCCACATGCAAAGGAATGAAACTGGACCACTGTCTTAAACTATACAACAAAAATTAACTCAAAATGGATTAAAGACTTGAACATAAGATCTGAAACCATATAACTCCTAGAAGAAATCATAGATAGTAAACTCCTTGGCATAGGTTTTGCTGATGATTTTTAAAATCTGACACCAAAAGCAAAAGCAACAAAAGCAAAAATAAACAAGTGGGACTGTTTCAAACTAAAGAGCTACTGCACAGTAAAGTAAACAAAATGAAAAGGCAACCTGCTGAGTGGGAGAAAATATTTGCAAGCCATATATCTGATAAGGGGCTAATATCCAAAATATATAAAGAACTCATACAACTCGATAGCACTTTGGTACTGTTATGTTTTACAAGATGCGGCCGTATGATATATATTGTTCTGCAATTTTCTTTTTTATCTCTCATCAGTATGAGAGAGAAAAAAATATCATTGATAACATACCATGTCATTTAAATCAACTTATAGGTAGTATTCTACAGTACATTATATTTAGGAATCCCCAATACATATTTAGCTTTCCCTCCAATTTTTCACTATTTTAATGAGGCAATGAACATTCTTGCACATGACAGTTTCACATGTGTATGATTGGATTGCTATAGAAGAGTCTTAGAAAAGCCCTAGAAATAGAATTACAGGTTAAGAGATAAGCATATTTAAAATTTTGACAAACTCTCTCAAACTGTTCACAAAGTAGCGTGTGTATTCATTCCCATCAACAGGGTGCATGTTGACAAGGGGTATTTTTAAAGCCTCTTATAACAATTTTACACAGTCGCTGACATATTACAACATCCTTGAAGATGCTAAGTGGTTACTATTAGACCAGGAAGTGATTCCTAAACAATGCCACCTTAAACCCACTGTAAATCTACATAATAGGAAAAAATGATAGGAAATAAAACTGAATAAGGATCCAAAATCCTTGACCTAATGAATGAAAAGAGAATCTAGGTCTGGTTAGTTTGAGTATGTTGCTAATCTTAGAGACATTTACACTGAATCTCAGAAGAAAGGTGCAAACAAGCACCCCATAACAGGATTACAGGAGGCCCAAGACTGTGGGTCAGTGCTTCAGCATGTAGTGGTGGAATTGCCCTTTTCTCCTCCTTTTTATGGAAAATGCCCTCATGGTACTGAAACCCATACTAGCAGATTTCAGAAATGAAGCCACAACCGAGAAAGAGCTATGGAAGTAGCAGTGAATCTATAGGCATGAGTATGCTGAGCCTTTGGCCACATTCCTTCTGACAGGCTGTCTATACTGCTGAGACTTACCCCTGGGAGCTGTAACCTGCTTCACCCACGGGACAGTGTTTTGTACATGTTAGCAAAGTTTCTGGGGTAAAATGTTACCACTGAGTACTATTTTGGGAATGGAAACAGGAGATCTGATATCTGGCTCAGACTCTGCCCCTCACTGGTGCTTTGTCCTTAGGTCACCTCTAAGTGTCTCATTTTCCTCACCTGTAAAACGGGCCCTGTAATGCTTCACATACCTCCCAGGCAAAGTCCACATGAGATCATAGGTATGATTACAGTTTTTAGCACAAATTGGATTTCAAATGTGAGGATTTGTTAGTAAAGGAGCTTCTCCTACAGGTCTTTGTAAACACCATGGCAAAACAAACAAAGAAAACCCTAGTCAATAAGTCAAGAGAAATGATTCTGGACTTAGGTACTGGTGGTGGTAGTTGTACAATCTTGAGAATATACTAGAAATCACTGCTTGTAAAAAAAAAAAAAAAGAAGAAGAAGGAATGAAAAAAAGGAAGAAGAGAGACACCTTTCTAAAATGGAAAGACAACAAAAGGTGAAGGAAAATCACTTCTTTGGAGTGTATTTTATATGTCAGGCCCTCTTCAGTTCTTTAGATATGATGCCTTAATTTCATCTTCCCCATAGCCTGAGATGTAGAAATTATTATCCATTTTAAGGAAAATGAGAGAGAGTTTCAACACCGTGCTCAATGTCACAAGGTAATTAATTACCTTGCCCAGGATTTGAATCTAACTCTTCTTGACTCCTAACCCCGAGCCCTTTCGATTGCACAATGCTGCTTCTAGACCTCGTCAGAAGCTCAAAGCAAGTCAGAATCATCAGTGACATCAGACCCATTTTTTCAGTCTCCTTTCAAGAGACTCTACGAGGAGGAACTTGAGGGCTCACCTTGACCTTAACCCTCAAAAGTTAAGTGAGTGTCCCTGCCTGGGAAGGATAGTCTATTATGCGTCTAGTGTTTATATATTCATTGTAACCTTCCTGGGTCTATTTGCATTTTCAATCCCAAACCCTGTTTTGGGTTAATGAGCCCCACAAGTTCCCCAGCCAAACGTTTACTGGCTTCCAGCTTAACATAAGCTGGTATCTAATCAATGTAGACGTTGAAACAAGTTCCATGCTGGCGAATTCCCAAAGCAAAAGGAGGTAAATGAGAACAACATGAATGAGTCCAACAAGGGAACCACCATGGGGGAACAGTTTAATCAACACTTAGAGAAACATGGTTGCCTCCTGCTGAGATGGAACTACATCTGTTATGTAGATGTCCTGGTGCCTTTAACCATACCCTCTTCCTCAAGTACAAAGCCATTCTGCCTTTCACACCACTCCTGCTAGAGAAGTTGAGAAATCTCAGATCCAGGTTTTTTTAATTAAGTTTAAAAAGTAAAGGAAAATAGCAGACACTGTGGGTGTCTTACCCATGACCTCAGGAATGCTCACTGTGAACCTCATGACAGTAGTAAAATCTCTGAGGATTTCATCGCACCGGGGAGTATGACAGACCCGAGTGCAAGGCAAGTAGGGAATATTAGAGAGCTAATCCAATGACTGTCCTCATCCAGTGACTAAGCTGATGGGTAACAAGTTTGAAGGACAAATAGCCAAAGACTGGGTTGATACATACGAATAAGTCTCTCAGCATTTAACCCCATGGTTGGGATAACTCAGAGGCATGCTCTACACAGTCCCCCAGAGTTCCGGGCAACTGTTATGATACGGCACCTTTATTGGCATCCTTCTCTTCCCACTCTCACATCACTGTTCCCCTCCTGCTGTTGCCTGGAATTATCTCCCAAAAAGTCTACTTGCATTAGAATCTTTGTCTCAGAGTCTCCTTTAGGAAAAACCCAAACTAGACAAGAGTGACTCACACACTCTGAATGAAAAAGGGTATAGTCATTAAGAAAACAAGATATTCAGTATCACGTAATAACCAATAATGGAAAAGAATCTGAAGAAGAATATACATATGTATATATATGTATAACTGAATCACTCTGGTATATACCTGAAACTAACACAATGTTATAAATCAACAATACATCAGTAAAAATTTAAATAAATAAGAGAAAGTAAGCCTTTGACCTTTCTCTTTATTCCTCCTGTTGGTTTTGGATTTCTTTCATCCCTTCAGAACTCTTCCTCCATTGACTAATCACCTAAGGTCCTAAGGTTTTGCCTGCCATCTGTAAATTGAGTGGTACCCCCCTCCATGGCCATGCCTACAGACAGATGGTAGCGTAGCACTCACTAGGTCTCTCTTTACTTGAAAAGTTGAACGTGGCAACACACAGAATGTTAGGCTTAGGCAGGCAAGAAGCTGAGACCTGGAGGGGCTCCGTATCTGCCAGAGGCTCACCCAACCCTGCTAAGCAAGGTTCCTTCCTCTGCCTCGCTGGTTCTTCCCGCTCACCTCATTCCCTGCATGGGTGTCACATGCACCTTTGGTTCCTATCCAGGTACCAGTCTTGCTAAATTACTCCCAAACCCCTTCACAGTTCTTTACCTCCAAAGACCTCACCTCCACCTTCTTCTAGGAGATTACTCCTTTCTCCCACAGACAAGACTTTTTTTGGTCACCGAGCTGAAAAAATTCTTCTTAGTTCATATATCTCACTTTTGCTAAATTTCTTTACCTATATCAGAAAGAGCTCCTCTGTTTCTTTCCTTTCAAACAAATCCCTGCCAAATACAGTGCCATGGCCAAGGGCATAGTTAGCCAGGAAATCACCATATCTTTGCCCCTTTCTGATGGCACTGGGGCATGAGGGGTGATGCTCATCCCCTCCCCCTCAGCTCAGTGCCCTCCCTCTGGGGTACTGCCAGCTTCCCTCACTAATTCACGTTTGCAGGAACCCTCCCACGGGCAATTCACTGTTCTTGGGAAGACAACTTGGGAGTGGACAGTTTGGACATTATTTAGGTTCTCTTTTGATTGTATAGAAGAACACAAAGCAAGGAATGCTTGGGAAGAGTGCTACAATGCATTACTCAAGTGTGTCAGTCTGTGCAAAGCCTTTAAGGGCCTGCATTGTTTACTAAACTGTTACGGCCGCCTCCTAGTTATTACAGGGAACGCTGTTTATATCAATATTTAAATATGCTATTTCCCCCAAATGAACCACAACAGCCTCATTTAAAGTTATTTTATTAGGATGAACAGATATTTGGACAATTTAAAACTCCACTTCCTATACAAACAACTCCAATGATCCCTCAGTTTAGCATGTAAATACATATTTAAACAATTTAAAAACACATTGACTACATAATTTTTATTTGTTACTGCTCAAAAGAAAGGACTTTTTATTTAGTGTGCCAAATAATGCGAATTTAGAGGCCTTCTGAAAAGGATGCATTATTCATGTGGAAGAGAAACAAAATCAATAAATGAAAATGCAAATAAAAATAAAAGCCATTATGATACTGCACTCAGACAATGATCATCTTGTGCATTATTTACTCAAGGAAAAGACACAGGAAAAATGGCCCTTTTGGAACTGGGCTATGAACTGAGTCATATTCAACTTCTGCTGAGGCCGTTTGAAAATAAACAGAATTGTATGTTTATAAAATTCTGTTCAGTTTCTTTTTGTTTGTGACTGTAAACTGATTTTAAAATTCAACAACAAAATACATTTGGGAGATTTTTAAGATGATGTTATTATTATTTTTCCTATTGTTATCACATTACTTATTTCATTGCTGCAAGGTATATAGAATACATTAAGGTCCTGAATAGGGTTCTAAGGAAAATCATACCTCTGCTTATGTGTGTTTCTGTAGTTGGTGAGAAAAGGAAGGGTATCCATACTGGCACATCTTGGGAAGCTTCCTTAATTTTCACATAGGCCTCAACAGTTGTCAAGAGGTCAGATGACCTCTCGGTCAGATCTTGCCTCTGACACCACCGCTACTCGTTCTGTAATTTTCATCATTAACTTCTCTAAGCCTTGGTTTGTCACCTGTAAAATGGGGGTTTAATGATAGTATCTCCCTAATAATGTTGCTGGGAGAATTCAAGGAAACTTTTAGCCCAGCACATGGTACGTGGAAGTTACCTGATCGATGTTAGCGATAAGAATATCTAAGAGTGACACTGCCTGTCCCCACAGTCAGTTGACTGGCAAAGCACATGGCTCTCCTTCCTCAGCAACAGTGAGCATGTGCACTTCAGTTTCTTGCTGAAGAATATTGTGTTAGACTCTGCTGCCCATTTCTTATCAAACATTATGAGAAATAACGTTCATGGAACATTGCCTGAAAATACCCTGCATTTTATCCTTAGCTCAAGACAGATCAAAAAGCTACACGATAGAATTTATAGAACTGATATTATCACATTCACTTTGTTGCATTACATTTCATGCCAGAAAAGGAAACAGCTCTAGGGAATTAAATATCTATTAATCATGGGGATGTCAACACACGTTATTACATGGTCTCCCCTTTTTTGAAGATCCTTTAGTGCCCAAGATTAGGAAAATACTTTTCTTATTAATTCATTCAAGAACCGTATCTTGCTCACTAGTTTTTATTGGGCATTGTTCTGGGTACTAAAAATACAATAAGTGAACAAAAGAGACCAAAAGCACCGCCCTGAGTCATGGAGTTTCTAACTCCTTGGCAACTGGTTTATTTTTATCTTATGGGTGCTGCAAATCTTATAACCGACTTGGTTCAACAATTTGTTTTGGCTTCGAGGAAGTTCAGAGCTAAATGATGCAGGTTCTTGGAGCATACAACCTTGTGTGCTATCTTTATTCCAGTTTTCTCATCGATTTCTTTATTATTCTGCTGCAAAATGTGTGTTTGCATAAGCAACCTCAACACCTTCTGGGACAAACAAAGATAGGAATTTATAAATTCATCCAAGAAATGAATAAACAAACACAACAATGCAAACATGGGTCTGTGTGGATTCAAATGACTGTAAATCAATTTTACCTACATCTTGAACTACCATCTAAGTTTTACTTCCATTACCTCCTACCTCCAGCCTCAGGGCAGTAATGCATTGAACTTCATTCATTAATTTCACAGATAATCACTGACCATCTGCAACATGCCAGACTCTACTCAAAGTGGAGGGACTCATAGTTAACAAGACAGATTAGGTTAATGCTCTCTGATCCTATGTCTGGATGGAGGCCTCAGAAAGGCTTGTCCAGTATTCAAAGACCTCTAGGAAGGGGATATTACACTTTCATTTCATGGCTGGTTCTTGCATTGAAAGTCCCTCTCTGAGAGAGTGGCATGGACATATATACACTACCGAATGTAAGATAGGTAGCTAAGTGGGAATCAGCCGCACAGCACAGGGAGATCAGCTCAGTGCTCTGTGACCACCTAGAGGGGTGGGATAAGGAGGGTGGGAGGGAGATGCAAGAGGAAGGGGATATGGGGATATATGTATACATGTAGCTGATTCACTTTGTTATACAGCAGAAACTAATACAACATTGTGAAGCAATTATACTCCAATAAAGATGTTAAAAAAAAAAAGTCCCACCCTATTTAGTGCTTATATTTGATCTCAGCCCTCGGGTTGCAGGTAAGACCTTATTTTGTCCTCAGAGGAGATTCAATTTTTTTTTTTTTTTTTTTTTTTTTTTTTTGGTGGTACACGGGTCTCTCACTGCTGTGGCCTCTCCCGTCGCGGAGCACAGGCTCCGGACGCGCAGGCTCAGCGGCCATGGCTCACGGGCCCAGCCGCTCCGCGGCAT
>NC_041222.1:56957980-56975438 GCF_002837175.3 Physeter macrocephalus
GGGCACGAACCCGTGTCCCCTGCATCGGCAGGCGGACTCTCAACCACTGCGCCACCAGGGAAGCCCCGAGATTCAAATTTTTAATCGTGTCTATCATATTGCTATGGACTGAATGTATGTGTTCCCCCCAAATTCCTATGTTGAAACCCTAATCCCCAATGTGATTGTGTTTGGAGGTAGTACCTTTGGGAGGTAACTAGGGTTAGATTAGGTGATGAGGGTGAGGTCTTCTTGATGGGACTAAGGCCCTTAGGAAAAGAGGAAAAGACACAAGATGGACTGACCTCTCTCCCTCTCTCTCTGTATGCACCAAGTTAGGCTATTTGAGGACATAACCAGGAGGAAGGCCCTCACCAAGGACCAACCAAGCTGGCACCCTGATCTCAGACTCCCAGCCTCCAGAACTGTGAGAAATTAATTGCTGTTGTTTAAACCACCTAGTCTGTGATATTTTGTTACAGCAGCCCGAGTGGACTAAGACACTATGATGAAGGAATTCAGCTGCTAGAAGATGCTGTACCAGTCGTTGCTGATTAAACTACACAATACACCACATAGAACGGGGTTAATAGTTGTGTTTGCATCTCTTTATTCAATAAGATTGTGACACTACTAAGTTCTAGACACTGCCAGGAGCTGAGGATGTCATAGTGACTAATCAATACGATCTCTGGCCTAACAAGTTAATAAGACATACTGACAAGTAAATAGGTAATTATAAAATAGTGCTGTGAGTACTAGAGCAAGGGAAAGGACAGAGTGCTAGGGGCGCACAGAAGAAGCACACCCACCTGGGGTGTCTGCAGGGACTTTCCCAATGCAGTAATGTTTACACTGAAGCTGTCAAGATAAGTCAGAGTAATCCAGGTGAAGCATGTATATGGGGAAGGAGGGGAATGCCTTCCAGAGCTAGGGGAGAACTAACGGAAAGGAAGACTTGGAGGTTAGAGAGAGCACGGCTCCTTAGGAAGAGCAAACGTAGTACAATACGTATGGACAACGAGGAGGGAGGAGATCCTAGGACAGAACTTTCAGGACCAGCAACTTTCACAAATAGGGGAGAACAGTCAATGCCATCGGCACTGAGTGGCCCAGAGGGAGGAGAAAGACCAGGAGGGTTCATTGTCATGAAAGTCGAGGCTAGAGACGGTTCCAAAATGGGAGAGTGGTGGCCTGGGTCAAAAGCTGAGAGTAAGGAGGGAAAAGTGCCCAGGGATTAAGCACAAAGGAAAACAAAGTGGCTGACAAATGTGAGAAGAGAAGTTTCAATGAAGTGGTGGGAAGAGGTGTCATTGCTCTCTCTCGCATCTACCATATCGGCCTCAATGAGTGGGAATTTAACTAGACATCAGGTACCGTTGCAGGTGAGCCCTTCGCTGCATAACTGTAGCACGTATGGAGTATTTATGCATATAAGTACACACACACACACACACACACACACACACACACACACACACCCAGAGGCATGTGCAGGGTAGACTAAAACACATCAACAATGATTTCCTCTGCATGGTGGGGTATGTCTGGGTCATGGGATAATATGCCATTTTTCTTTACTTATTTATCCCTTTTATAATTTACGTTTTCTAGATGTTGAACATCTATTATTCTTGTATCATAAAAACCATGAAGTTAATTTTCAAAATTGATTTACATACATAAGGGATGCATGGCAGGTATAAAGCTGCAAAGCTGTGCTGCTTTATCTCTGAACCAAAACGTAAATGTAGCTCTATTTCCGTGTCGGTTCTTCCAAATGCATTTTTCTGTCTTTCTTTTTTTCCCTAACTAGCGAGGTTTCATATGCTTAGATACCAGGGAAATTTTTGTCTAAATAAGACAAACTGGTTTTATGAGGCTGAGAGACATCTTCCAAATTTGGGTAACTATTATATTGAAAATGTGCCCTGAATTCAGACAAGTTTTGAGCACATACAAATACTGCCTTTTCATAGCCCTTCTTTCCTTCATGCAGAGCAGAAATTTTACAACAGAAATTGTTAAGGTAACATTTGCCTTGCTGAGTTTCAGCCAAAATTGGTAAAAGGGCAGGAAACTCAAAATGATCTGTTTGCCTTATAATTACCTTTTTTTCAATTAGAATATTTAGAGCAAGTAAATATCTGGCAGAGAAAAGCACTTTTCAGATCTAATGGAAAGAAACAGGCTGTTCAAATTTAAGATCTTTTAGGAAATAAACAGGTAGCACTCAAATCGCAGAAGACACACGGAACTCTGCTGACTTAAGCAGCCTCAGTGCCTAATGCCCAGCAACACGCTCCCTTCCCCCTCCCCCTCCCTCAGCTCCTTAGCAAACTCCCAGAGGGACGGCAACTAGGTGATTCTAAGTGGAAAACAGAAAATCAAAAAAGACCCTTGCTGGAACCCATCAGACATGTGATTAAAGAGGAAACCAGCACTGTTCCGTATAAAAGTGTCAGGCAGTGTGGAAGAACACAATGTGCCAGGACAGCAATACCCATGCATGCTGGGGCACAGAATGTGAGCAAGAAGAAGAAAGATGGAAGACAAGGCCAAGACAAAGTCAGAGGTCTGGCGTGAAGGATTCAAGGCAATGGGCAGAGGTCTTTCAGAAGCTACTGCCTGTCAATTGCACTGTGGCATTCTCAAGACAGTCACAGATTGCTGTATTCATTGTTACAGCCACTATGGAGAACAGCATGGAGGTTCCTTAAAAAGCTAAACATAGAGCTACCATACAATCCAGCAATCCCACTCCTGGGCATATATCTGGAGAAAACCATACTTTGAAAAGATACCTGCACCCCAATGTTCACTGCAGCACTATTTACAATAGCCAGGACATGGAAGCAACCTAAATGTCCATCAACAGAGGAATGGATAAAGAAGATGTGGTGTGTGTGTGTGTATATATATATATATATACACAATGGAATATTACTCAGTCATAAAAAAGAATGAAATAATGCCATTTGCAGCAACGTGGATGGTCTTAGAGAATATCATGCTAAGTTAAGTAAGCCAGACATAGAGAAGTATCATACAATATCGCTTATATATGGAATCTGAAAAAAAAAGATACAAATAAACTTATTTACAAAACAGAAATAGACCCACAGACATAGAAAATACTCTTATGGTTACCAAAGGGGAAGTGGGGTGGGGAGGTATAAATTAGGAGTTTGGGATTAACAGATACACACTACTATATATAAAATAGATAACCAACAAGGACCAACTGCATAGCACAGGGAACTACACTCAATATTTTGTAATAATCTATAAGGGAAAAGAATCTGAAAAGGAATATAAATATATATATATATATATATATATAAGGAATATATATACATAAGGAATATATATATAATATATGTGTATATATGTATTTTATATATATGATCTATATATATAAATAACCAAATCACTTTGCTGTACACCTGACACTAACACAACATTGTAAGCCAACTATATTTCAATAAAAAAATTTTTTAAAGCACAAAGGGACAAAATCCTGGTAGGATAATCTAGAAGTTTCTCCTTATCTTGGGAAAACTGCTCCTTAAGTTTTTCTGTTTTCCTCACACTGGTCAGAAGGTTAATTATTAATTCAAAGGCTCATTTTTTTAAAAAATCCCAAGATAATAATGAGATGGGACTTTTATTTGCCCTACAAAATCAGCATCCATTTTTTCCATGAAGGAGACTAAAAATATCAAAATCATGATGATCAAGAGTTAATGATGACTCTGTTTCTGAATCCATGTTCTATGAATGGTTCATCCCATTTGATAGTGTCTCGGAATCTCATGCATTCCTATGGAACTTCATAGTTTACAAGGCTCCTTCTAGTTCATGACCACATTGAAATTATTCCTCTCAACAAAGTTGTGAGAGGGACTTCCCTGGTGGTGCAGTGGTTAGAATCTGCCTGCCAATGCAGGGGACAATGGTTCGAGCCCTGGTCCAGGAAGATCCCACCTGCTGCAAAGCAACTAAGCCCATGCACCACAACTACTGAACCTGTGCTCTAGAGCCCGTGAGACACAACTACTGAGCCCGCGTACCATAACTACTGAGCCCGCATACCACAACTACTGAAGCCCGCACGCCTAGAGCTCGTGCTCTGCAAGAAGAGAAGCCACTGCAATGAGAAGCCCGCACACCACGACGAAGAGTAGCCCCGTTCGCAGCAACTAGAGAAAGCCCGCGCACAGCAACGAAGACCCAATGCAGCCAAAAATAAATAAATAATTAATTTAAAAAAAAATGTTGTGAGAGAGGCCTTGCTGTGTCCATTTTACAGGTAAAGGGACTGAGGGCTGTGACATGAAAGGGGGTGTGTCCACCGTGGAAATGCATTGAACCTGGTCAGTTCTGAATTTAAATTGTGACTCTGCTACTTATCAGCTGGGTGAACTACTTAATCTCTTTGAACCTCATATTCTTAATGTTTGACAAGAGATGATGAGTATGCCTCACAGGGTTTTATAAACATTTCAGTGAGGTTTTAGCCCATGATAGCAGGGCTATGGCAGCAGTGACTATTCTTACTGTTCAAGGGGCAGAGCTCAGGTTGGAACGCACTTAATTCTTAAACTAAGACATCGTTCTCTCTCCTTTGCTACAACACAGATACGTCCACAAGGATAGGGTGGAGGGCCATGCAGGACCTCATTTGTCAGGTCTCTGAGAGATTTGGCCTGGCTCCCATGCTTCAGGCTTGTGTTGTTCTACCATGTTTCAGGAGACACTGTCATTACTTCAGTAGTAATTGTCACACCACATTATATGAGGGGATAGGGTTATAGATTTTGTTGTAGATTTTGGATTACCAGGAATAAGCACTGATAATTGAGGCAGAAATATTTTTGGCTTGCTAAATGTGATTTCACAGATTTTTAGAAAGGAAAAAGCATGTTTTCATGTAAGTTTATCATTAGGTCTTTCAAAAGAGGAAAATCTCAATGTACTCCATTGTTAAATTCTCCCACAATAGCATAACCTTGACGCTGAAATCATCTATTTCAAGAATGTGTTAAATTATGAAATAAACATTGTAGGGGCAGGGATGTCAGAACTCCTTTATGTATTCAGCACTAGGAACAGAACACTTTGGGCTCCTACCCATCTCAAAGTAGGTGTCTGTTCATTTTCCTTGGATCAATATTGAATCTCACATAAAAATACAGCTGAATGGACCCTTCACAGGACGAGGTTGTACGTGAGAGTGTCTAGCACAAAGTTAAAAGTATGAAAGACTTTCTTTAATCTCCATGCGAGGCTATTTTCCTTCTTCCCTCCATACACTTCCCTTTGCAGGTAAAGGTTGTTTTTTGTTTTTTGTTTTGTTTTGTTTTGTTTTTTTATGGTACGCGGGCCTTTCACTGCTGTGGCCTCTCCCGTTGCGGAGCACAGGCTCCGGACGCACAGGCTCAGCGGCCATGGCTCACGGGCCCAGCCGCTCCGCGGCACGTGGGATCCTCCCGGACCGGGGCACAAACCCGTATCCCCTACATGGGCAGGCGGACTCTCAACCACTGCGCCACCAGGGAAGCCCAAGGTTGTTTTATAATATGGGGAAGATCTTTTGAGGCCAAAGGATTATTATTTATTTCTCATTAATTAAAGTGGCAGAATCAGAGGACCAGCTTCTCCTTTGAAGTAAATCAGCTCTTTTAAGTTAGATCAGATTTCACATCAATTAAAGCCACCATCATTGAGCAGACCTGTGGAAGTTCACCTCTTCTTTAAAACTGTTTTAAGGGTTTGGCTGATACATGAGCAATTTTCTTTAGGGAGGGAATTTCCTAGTTTGTCTTTTATTTTAAGAATTCCTTGTGGGATGTTCGAGTGGAATTCGCATTTTCAGTCCTCCACTCATTAGGCAAGTACTATTTCTCCATGTTTAAATTCAGCATAACCGAAAACAAAACAATCCCTTTCCTCATGGAAGGACTTTTTTATTCAGGGTAATAAATAGCTCTGTCACATTTGACTCAACATTTCCAAAGTTCTCATTAGGAAACGTTGAAAGCTCTTGGGTTAGTTGTTGGATTTCTTGTTTTCATTTTTGGCTCTTTTATCATACTACATGTCAAACCATAAACATTACATTCGAATTTTCCACCAGCATCACGGAACAATGAAGGGGTATTTGGACTGCTGCTGTGTGCAGAGGTCCTTCTGAGCCCGGACTGGCTTCCTCCATCAGGGGATTAGGTTCTTTTCACATTAAGAATATTGCTCAGATGCAGTGCTACAAAGCAGGTGAAGTAGTGGTTTCTAGAGTATAGTTCCATGGTTTTTGACTCCTTCTCTTATGGCTAACAAGATATCTGCTTTTATTTCTGAAAGAGGCACTCAATACATCCCTTCCTCTAGGAAAGACTACTTGGGTCCTTTCCTCTAGGCATAAACCCTACTGTAGAAGGACTGGTTACTCCCTTGCTTGTCCTGAGTGCTCAGACCTCTGAGGCCATTCAGACCTGGCCTTTCCCAGTTTTCCAGTCTCTCCTCTCCCCAAGAAATGATGCCCTGGGGCCTTTTCCACCACGGCACTCATTAACTCACAGAACCTTTGCATAATTAAAGTCATCTAACAGTGGTGCTGCTGTGCCTTATTTTCTCCTTTCAAACCATGCCTGTGGCTCTTAAATTTTTGAAAAGCCATTTACTGATTCCAAACACATTCTCCTTAATCTTCAATGGGGCAAAATGTTTAAAATTTTCAGATTGTATTGACGTGGTATCTTTTAGTGTCATTTGTGATACAGACAAAATGATCTGCTACCTGGTCTTCTCTATTCACAGCGGTCCTGTTAACATCCATCTTCCACTTCCTGTGAAATCAAATACTGGGGAGAAAGTTTGGTCCAAGGAAGGTTACTACTGCAAGTAGACTGTATCCACAGCTTCTGGGAAACAAATCGCAGGGCAAGTGATGCCATCTTTATGGTTCTGAGAGATTGCAGGGGAGGTATGCTGAGGTCAAGGGGAAGGAAAAGTCAAGCTCGTCTCATACATCCCAAACAGACATACAGGGATTCCAGGATCAGCAGAGTTCCTCAGTGTTTTTGCCAACATCACAGCAGCAATAGACTGAGGAGAGAAGTGAACTTTGTGTGTGTGAGTGACAGAGAGCTAGAGAGCAATTTTAATTGCTGGACTCTTTGGACTGGTCCAATGCCTAATTTCCTGAATTCTTCACTAAAGACTGCTTGTCTTTTGAGGGCAAAACAAACCATTCCAAGCACTGACTGGGAGCTAACATAAATCTGTACATTCTTTCAGGTTTCCAGGTGCAGTATAATTATAAATAAGGACTGGTTGAACCAAGGTGACCCTAATTATCTTTATTAAAAACACAGATGGGAGGCAACAGAAGCTAGTGTATAAGAAAAGCCTATTCTTAGGTCAGAACTATGTTTAAAGATAAACTAGGGACTTAGAAAATTCCATTATTTGTATATTCTCCCATATTTAACTTTTTTTCACAGATTATCTTAAACCTCTCCTGCTCTAATTCAGAAATTATTATGGTGTAGTGGTTAAGGCTCTAGTACCAACTAGAATTTAGGTTCCATGCCGTCCACTTACTAATTGTGGAATATTGGGCAAGTTGCTTAAACTTTCCAAGCCTCAATCTCTTCATCTGTATTATGGGAACAATAAAAGCTACCTGGTAGGGCTGTTGCGAGATTTCAAAAAGACAGTGCATCTGAAGTGCTTAGCTCAGGGCTTGGCAAGCAGTTAGCACTTAATAAGTACACTCCACTGTTGCTATTATTTAAGTTGGATGATTTTGTTGATTTCAGCAGAAGTGAACCCACACGAACGGCTTCACCTTCAGAATCTGTGAGCTCCCCATCTCTTTCCTTTCCACCATCTCAGTTTCTTCTTGTCGTGACATTGGGAACCTTGGCATGTTGTGGTTTGTAGCCCATCCAAGCCACTTCCATATCTCCTAATAGGTGAAGTACCAACACAATCCCTATGGCATTTACTGCTTCCCAGCAAAGAAAATGTCTAATTAGAAACATTGAAGACTTGCCTTCCTAGAGCCAGATTCCTCCCCAAGGATTGTCTCAGCCAATTATGGCTGCAGGGAGTTTATTAGACATCTTGGGAAATAAAGTAACAACCATTGCATTTTACTTTGTTTTCTAGGAACATAAAATGGTCTACACTTCCTGCTTAGTTTGTGACACATGTAATGAGCACTCTGTATTTCCTTTTCTACAAACTGAGGTGCTCACCAGGTCTACAAAGCTTAGGTCAATGCTGTCTTTCAAGGCCAAGCTACGCAATGTTCCACACACTCAGAAGTGCTATATAATCATTCTACAAATCACAAGGTGCCCACAAAGTCACGAGAATCTGCACACGGGTTGACCTTGCCCAAGGTGCATGACTTGAATGGAATGCCAAATTTTATAGAAAAATACTTTGGGAAATGGAGCCTTAAGTTATATGCCAGGTATCTAGGCTTCTGGGTTTTTGCTTGCTTGTTTTTTGGCCGTGCTGCGGAACCTGCGGGGATCTTAGTTCCCCAACCAGGGATTGAACCTGGGCACATGGCAGTGAAAGCGCCAAGTCCTAACCACTGGACAGCCAGAGACTCCTTGAGTTTCTGGTTTTCATCTTGTTAGTAGGTAGGAACGCTGCCAAATGTTACTTTGTTTGGGATTATTTCATACCATATCCTATCAGTGTCACGCCATTGATTTTGGGGGAATCCCCTATGAGCTGACCATGGGGCAGGTGCTAAGGGACACACATGCATAAATAAAGGTCCTTACAAGCAACGCCTTAATGTTCAAGTCATTTTGGCCAAGGCAGTCCTGCTGGCTCCTCCTAAATGGCAGTTCATCAGTTTCTGGGAGGTTGTGTTCTAGGGAATCACTCACTCATGGTACAGAGTTTGGGATCTCTAACTGAAATTCTCTGATCTTCAAAAGGAGGTAGGGAAAGGGAGGAAAAGAACCAAAGCCTATTGAATTCCACTGTGTGTCTGACATTGTTTTAGAGACTTTTCAAATGTCACCTTATAACACATGAGGCACTTTATATGCCTCATGAGAACTCCTTTGAGAGAATTCTGTAATGCACTTGTATTCATCTTCCAGCATCCCTTCCATGCAGTAACCATCCCTTACATGTACCTTTTTGCCTTTAGCCCTGGTGAGTTGTCAGTTACTAAGCCCTAAGCCCGTGGACACTGAAATGGTTATTTGGTCCAGGCTAGACTGAGCAGATTTCTTCTGTGAGTTACACCTGCTAGAGCAGCAAAGATCTCTTTCTTTAGATTGGCTCAGTAAGGGACAATTCTCTTGCCATTGTTGACAGGAATTCTCAGGATGAAATAACATCCAGAGAGAAGTAAAACTGAGAGATTGAGAAAGTACCAGAACTTTGAAATATTATTTGAGCTCCTGGCTCTAACCTTGCCTGAAACTGAACAGACTGCCATGGGTTTCCCACTTTTTTCCCCCTGAATCCAGTTTGTTTATGTCACTTGTAACTATTGAAAGAGTCCTAGACAAATAAAAGAGCTATTATATTCATTTTACGAGTGACCAAGCCAAGGCTCAGATAAGAAAATTTTCTTGCCCCCGAAATGGCAGGGCTGACATTAAATCCAGATCATTTTATCTCCAAAATCTGTGCTCTTTCTATCCTGATGCCTCCCTCGAAGGTCGGGAGGAGCTGTGGAACACTTTCCAGACATCTGAATTCTCCAAGTTTAATTATGTTTGCAAAACAGACCGAGGGTCTGCTGTGGATTTCACATTTGCTTTGAGCCCAAATGGGCCCAATCAGAAAAGCTTACTAACAAAAGGCTCTGGAATGGAACTAACCTGCTAGCACCAAGTGACTCCTACTTCCTACTGGGCACTTAGGTGAGCAGGGAGGACACGGACCAGCAGAACGCCAGCCGAAAACCAAGTAGATATGTTCTCAAGGACTACTTCACATGATGAAAAATCGCTCAGGCCATCCCAGATGCAGACCAAGGATGTACGGAGGTGTGGGGCATGGACTTCGGAGGAAATCAGGGTGTCCAATAGTTCCAAATCAGAGGACATGTGACAGGGTTCTTGTTGGGGGCAGAGATACTGGGAAATATTAGCTGCAGTAGCTAGTCTAAGAATTGTCTGCAGCCATGGGCAGCCCTGGAAACACTTAAGGTCACACTGGTCATTTCAGTCACTCACCCACTCATTCATTCATGCGTTCATTCACTTTTTTCAGCAAACATTTATTACGCACCTATTGTGTGTCAGGCTTTCTGCTGAGCACTGCAAATTCAGCAATTAAGATGGGGTTCTGCCTTCACGGTTTTACAGCTGGAGGCCACGTATGCCAGTCATTGGTGATTGTGTTTGTGCGTGTGTGTGTGTGTGTGTGTGTGTGTGTGTGTGTGAAAGAGAGAGAAAGGCAAAGAGAGACAGAGATCTGGAATGTTGATACTGAGGATTTTAGAACCACCATTTATGCCAGTAGAGATATCTCCTTCTAAAATCCATCTACATAACAAATACGCCTAGAAGGAGGAAAGCCTTATTTAACTCATCTGTGTGAGTAGAAATTCTGATGTCTGGCGGAAAGCCTTGGGGATGAGGACCAGGATGGCAGAGGTTGAAGGAGGAAGACTCAGCTCAAGGAGAAAAAGACCTTCTGAAATGGGACCTGTGGAGGCTGTTAAAGACAGCTGTGGCGCTCCTCTCCTGAGGCCCTACTGGAACGAGGCGTTCAGCTTGGGCCCAGGACAATTACTGAACAGGGAGACAGATGTCAGCCCTTGATGGGTAACTAACTGTCAGTAACACTGTATGGAGCTTTGTGGATTATAAAAATAGTTTTCATGTACATTATCTCACCTGCTTTTTATAGCAACTTGGAGAGGCAGTTCTGATTAAAGTATTTTTTCAGTTGAGGAAAATGGGGATCACGGAAGGGAATCGACTTGCCTAAGCTCACCCAGCAGGAGACATGGCAGGCATGGAACCTGAGCCCCAATCTTTTGGGTGCAAAGCTCACGCCTTCCAACTAACTGCACACCTTACTTCTGCTTCAACCCAGGAGTCTCTGCGCATCAGAACCGTGCAGAGGGAAAAAGAGGGTAATTAATAGTCAGAGAGCTATTCCGGTGGCACAGTTCCTATTTCAAGAACACTAGCCTGAGGGCAGTATATTCCATCAGACTTTAAAAAGCATGATTGCTTTTTACTTACTCAAGAATTTGGTTAATGAGCATTTCCTTGAAGAGAAGGGACTCAACTGAGATAACATGGAAAGTTCCCAGGACAGAGCCACTCATAGTAGGCACTCAACTGTCGCTGAATTCAAGATCTATACCCTGTCTCTCCAGCCATATTTCACAAGACTTTTTCCAGCAGTCACACTGATCTGTTTTAAATTCCTCCAGCACATGTAGTTATTATCATGATCCCAGTATAACAGATGAGTAAACAGAGACACAGAGAGGTTAAGTAATTTGCCTAGGGTCACACAGCAAGTCAGCAGGGCAGTGAGGATTCAGACTCAGGAAGTCCACCTTCATAGTCTAGGTTTCAGCCCTGTACCTTCTTCAAGGCATAAAGTGAACGAAGAGGAAAGAACATTCCAGCATGAGGAAAGAACATGCATTTACCTCACAATGTTGTCATAAAGCTTTCATGAATTTATATATAAAAAAGCAATTAGAACAAGGCTGGCTCAATTAATGTTAGCCTTCATCTTACTCATGACATAGAGTTCACATAAAGAACCAGTTTCTCAGGGAACCTTCTCAGTTTCTGCTGTCTTGATCAGTTCCCCTCTTATAAAAGTCAGACTATCCTTTAGAGCACTGATCTCAGTCTGTAAATATATACCCATTTGTGATTTGTTTCTTTCATTTTCTTCTGTTCCCCAATGCCCAACCCTTGCAAAAACAAAACAAACAAAACAAACAACAAATCCCGACATAATAAGTATTTCTTGAATGAATGAGTGAGTGAATGAAACATTCCTTGCCGCCCTAGAGCCCTACATTTTTCTCCTCTGGGTGGGAGGAGAAAATTTCTTCTTTGTTTCCCTTCATGCCATCTCGGACTCTCACGCGTTTCCCACAGCTCATCTACATGGTGTTTACAGGTGCCTTCTGAAAACCGCCTACTCCCTAGTTTCTAAACTCAGCTAAGCTCTGTCTCTGAAATGTCAG
This sequence comes from Physeter macrocephalus, assembly GCF_002837175.3. Taxonomy (NCBI): domain Eukaryota; kingdom Metazoa; phylum Chordata; class Mammalia; order Artiodactyla; family Physeteridae; genus Physeter; species Physeter macrocephalus. The sequence continues at coordinate 56,970,174 of NC_041222.1, forward strand.
CCTCTCCCGTTAAATCTTTTTCTCAAAAGCAGTGAGAAATTCAGACAAGGAAAGTTTTCAGTTCCTCTCCGCCTCGTGCCAATTGTATAATGACTCTGTGGGATTGAGTTTATTTCCAAATCTAGACCCACTCTGAGCACAATGGAGGCTTCTAAACTCATCCCAGTGGATCGCAAACCCACTTTTGACTTTTAAAAATTACAGATTTTTCTGGGTTTTGATGAGTGGCGAGTGGGAACAGAAAGTTCCAGAAAACATAGTGGTGTCGTTTCTGTTCATCACGTCCTTTTCTCCTCATGTCTCAGTGTGGTCCTTCAGAAACTGTACTCTCTTTCTGCTCCATGATTGTACTCTTTAGAGACAAATACTTGCCTTGCCTTTCAAACAAGCTGTTTTATTTCTGGATGCTCATAAAATGAAGAGGCACAAATTCCTTCCAACACACCTTTTTGGCTTCCTTAATACAGAGGTTTTCTTAATAGCCTTCTTGTGTTCTTTGCTCCCTTAAACTTAGCATTTAAATTTTCTTTCTTTTGAACTCACCCTACTCACCAGCATGAGTAAATGTGAGTTTTAATCCTCACTTTGCTATATTACCTTGACTTTTTCATTTGTAAAATTGACTATACCTACATTACAGGTTAATTGTGAGCCTTGAAAATGAGATAATGAAGAATGGCTATCATCAAAAATACAAGAGATAACAAGTGCTGGAGAGGAGGTGGAGAAAAGGGAACCCCTGTGCATAGTTGGTGGGAATGTAAATTGGTGCGGCCAGTATAGAAAACAGTATGGAGGTTCTTCAAAAAATTAAGACTAGAACTACCATATGATCCAACAATTCCACTTCTGGGTATGTATTTGAAGAAAATGAAAACACTTAAAAAGATATGCATCCCCATGTTCATTGATGCATTATTTACAACAGCCAAGGTATCAAAACAACCTAAGTGTCCACTGATGGACAAGTGGAAAAAGAATATGTGGTATGTATGTATATACAATGAAATATTATTCAGCCATAAAAAAAGAATGAAATCTTGCCATTTGTGATGACACGGATGGACCTCAAGAGCATTATGCTACGGAAGATACATCAGACAAAGACAAATACTGTATGATCTCACTTATATGTGGAATCTGAAAAAACAAAAACAATAAAACAATCTCATAGATACAGAGAATAGATTAGTGGTTGCCAGAGGTGGAGGTGGAGGGTAAAAGAAATGAGTGAAGGGGATCAAAGAGTACCAAAAAAAAGAGAGTGAATGTGTAGCAGAGCTGTAAACAGGGCACTTCCTGGTTTCTGCTGAAGCTCCAAAGCCAAGAACAATAGGTGGCAAGGACTCCCTCCTTCTAGACAGAGATGTTGGACCATCTAGGCAGGATTTTCCCCCAACTCTTCTGTGCCCTGAGCCTGTTTCCTCCTGCAGGGGTGCATTAAGAAGCATCCAAGGGGAGGACTCTCTCAGAAGAGCCACAGAGGAAAGAGCCACAGAGGGTACCAAACCCAGCTTACAATAACACCAGGGATGTCATGGTCCTTCCTCCTCTCTCTCCACCCTGGAGGAAACAGAGGCTGCTGGGCGAGTAGGGGAGCATGAGAGGACAAACAAGTTGGAAGAATAACTATGAAACAGGCAGGGCCGTCTCACCTAACCCATTGCTCACTACAGAATTCATGAGTCAGGCACAGGCTGCCCAGGGAGAGCAGCTTTGAATGGGATGAGAAATTGACATCTGGATATTGGAACAGCCTGACAATTCAAGTACAGGTTTCTGCACTAATCACTTATCCACAACTTTTGGGGCCAGATAGATTTCAGAATTCAGAACTTTTTAAAAAAAATTTTTAGAAAGGGTATATATTATTTATCCTGTTAGCAGTGGGTGCAGGGCAGCATCCCATAATCAAACACGTCAATATTTCTGCAGCAAAATATACTGTTATCCATACCAGGTGGCAGTACATAATGACAGAGACTACCCTCCCATCAGTTTATGTCATGTTTTTTTGCTACCAAATGACGTTGTAGCAAACTTCAAAAAAATTTTGATTTTTAGAGCTTTGAGGATTCTAAAATTGTAGATAAGGAATTGAAGAAAGTTTCCCCAAAGTGAAATGTTTATTGATGCTTGAAAGTGACCCGAGAAGCCAAAGAATCTGCCCAAAATATCCTCCAGGGGCAGGAAATCTAACAGTGGGAGGTGGAAAGAGAGCAGTGCAACAACTTTTCTGCTGGAACCCATCAGATTCCACTCATCCAGGTAATCAGTTCCTTCTATAAATATGTATGTGCTTTGCCTCTGCATTTTTCACACAGCGGGTGATCAATACATTTAGCTGGCCTCATTTTTCCTTTACTTCTTCATAAATACTGGTAGATAGTCCAGATCCTTTCCCAGATGGGAAGCTTAATGAAGCTTGAGCTGCAGCATCCCACTTTGAGGGGAACTTTTCCAAGGATGCAGGAATGAGGCAGTAACTGGAGCAGACCCCTGTCTCAGGGTCACCATCTGGGACCTGGGGGCAGCTGGACTCCCAGCACAAACCCCACAGATGCCACCCCCATCCTTCATGACTACCTGACTTATTTTTTGGAAAAAAAAAGGGGGGGCTCTTCAAGAGTCTCGACTCAGAATTTGTCGCCAAGAAGAATCAGCAGGATTGCCTTGTCTGCTCCCTCTTTGGAAGTTTGCTTACCCCACCTCTAGGACTTGGTGGGGAGCAGACTGGGGCTGAGGAGGGAGTGCTGGGCACAGCAGGGACAGACGCCATGGCGACGGACCAGCTACAGCAGGCACTGAAGGGGGAACTGTCCGGGGATCAAAGGGCTGCAATCCGTCTATGGCTTGGCCCCTGACACCCACCAAGAAATACTCCCTGAGCAGGAAACCACAGAGGAAGTGGTGGACGTATCGTTACTGAAAACAAGTTGTAAAGCTGAAACTTCTCTATAAGGTAAGTAATCATTTTTTCAACAACTGTGCTAGAAGCCAGGATTATCTTTCCATTATCCCCATAGAGAATTGTACTACAAAATTGCTATATAAAATATGCAGCCAGGGCTTCCCTGGTGGCGCAGTGGTTGAGAGTCCGCCTGCCGATGCAGGGGACGCGGGTTCGTGCCCCGGTCCGGGAAGATCCCACATGCCGCGGAGCGGCTGGGCCCGTGAGCCATGGCCGCTGAGCCTGCGCGTCCGGAGCCTGTGCTCCGCAACGGGAGAGGCCACAACAGTGAGAGGCCCGCGTACCGCAAAAAAAAAAAAAAAAAAAAAAAATGCAGCCAAATATGAAGAAAAAAGGACTATTGAAACATGCCAGGCAAAACTAAAACATTATGTTATTTTCCTGGATTCTGTGAAGCTTATGATATATATATATGTATATATACACATATATAAAGTTTATAATTTGGTATTCTTTCTTTTCTTATTCAAAATAACTATTCAGGTTCATACCTAATTTTGTACTTATATTTTATTCTATTATTAAGTTTTTTTTTTTTTTTACAGAGGGACCCCAAACTGTACAAGTTTCACACCCTACAAACTGAAGACACTCGACTTCCCACCTTATACTACTATTAACCTGAATCTTGCATTTTTATTTTGAGCATTTTCTATGCTGGTTGGGGGAGGGGAGATTGCCTAAAGGGGTGCTTGGGTATAGTGGAAGATTCAGCCTCTGAAATGCATGGACCTGCTACCCATAAGAAGATCCACCATGAGTCATGTGAGGTGCTCTGGAAGATGGAAAGATGTGCCCAAGTTCAGACCTTCAGAGAAAAGCTACTTGTCCTTGAAGAAGGATGGGAGGGAGACAGGCTGCTGCATGAGGTTGAATGGGCTTGTCTCCTAACTCTTTCTGGAGAGGAAATGGACAAAACTCCAGAGATGGTAAACATGAAGGCTTAATAAGGATAATATAATATGAAGCAAATAATTAGTGGGGACTATTTCTGGAGATACTGTGAAGAAAAATGAATATGGAGAGATGCTGGAAGCACATGTTTATTGCAATTTTTGAATTAAATACGTAGATTAGATTTATTCTAAATAGTCTCACCCTTTACCTTTTCCTCATTTTCCCCCCTCACTCCTCTTAAATGATAAAGGTTTCCAAAAAAATAAATAAATAAATAAAAACCACAGAATTTTCATTGAATTTTGCTGTAACTTGGAGAGAATGGGTAGAGGGCTCGGCCGAAAGAGAAGTGTTTTCTGGAAAGGTGGGTGTTCGGGGGTAGTTGCTGATAGGAGAAAACAAGCATGGGTTTGTTAGGTCTTTTGAGGAAAGAGAGAGAAGAAGGAGGTTAGAGATCTAAAACTCACTCTTTGATTGGATGGCGGAAAGAGACAAAAAGGGGCCATTGGAACAGACGAGGGCACTCCATCTCAACAGATAAGCACTGAGGAGAGGACCTGCCAGCATCACCAGGCTCCTGAGGCATCAGCCTCCATCACGCAGGCTGCTTGCATAGGAAATGGACAGATGACAAAACTTTCCTTTCTGTGTGACACAGGCGAGGCACAGCAGTCCAAACAGTTTGGCATATAAGTATAATGCTCATGGAGTAAAGCAGTGATCTATCACATGGTGTGGGCAGCAGCTGAGCACAGTGGACATGGATGGAATTTTCTGTCCAGAACACCTCTCTCATTTCCCCTGGAAACTCCCCACACCTCGTCCATAAATCTCCTTTGGGAAATTTCGTTGTCTTATATCACCTCATCCTTTGGAATCTGCTGACTAGTCTAGGGGTGAGGATCTATGCCAAGCCAATCTAATCAAAGCCTTCCCAGCAGCTTAAATAAAATCTAGAACTGACACTGACAGATCCTCTCAGACAGTGACAGTTGTATGACAGAAAGTCCAGGAAGTGCTGGGCCCTGTGTCTCATCTCACCGAGAAAGATACTCTGCAGCCAGTGGGAATGAAGGAAACACTCTCACTGTACCTGGGATGTGAACCCGAACGAGAACCAGGTGGTATTTGGCCTCTGGTTCCAGCATGGTCCAGCTCTATGCCTCTGCTTCCTACACTTTGGTTTATCCACATTTCCTTGGACTCCATGAAACAGTTAAGTCTCCCCTTTTGCCTGTAGTAGTTCAAGCTGGGTTGGGTTACTTAATACCAAAGGAGTCCTAACATGCAGCTTAATTAAAACATTTGATTAGGGCTTCCCTGGCGGCGCAGTGGTTGAGAGTCCGCCTGCCGATGCAGGGGACGCAGGTTCGTGCCCCGGTCTGGGAAGATCCCAC
>NC_041222.1:56975584-56979398 GCF_002837175.3 Physeter macrocephalus
GCGTCCGGAGCCTGTGCTCCGCAACGGGAGAGGCCACAACAGTGAGAGGCCCGCGTACCGCAAAAAAAAAAAAAAAAAAAAAAAAAAACCCATTAGATTAGTTGAGCGCTGGGACCTCTTTACTTCAACCCTGTTCACAAACAAAAACGTATTAGTTTGGTCTCCCACCTTAAAAAATAAAAGATACTGAACATAATGTCTCTTTGATGATTTACTATCTCCTTGGTGCTATCAGATATTTAGAGCAGCGAGGATGAAGGCGTGAGAAACATAGACATACTGACTTCAGGAAACAGAAGAGATATTACTTAAAATAAATGTTTCAAAGGAGTTCTTTTCTTGAAGTGAGTTGTTCCATTCAGCAGGCATTTTTCAAGGGCTTACACTTTGCTGGGCACTGTTCTTAGCACTAGGGATATTATCAATCAGCAAAGCAGACCAAAACCCATTCCCTGGGAGAGCTTATATCCTAGCCTCTTTCTCCCACAGAAGTAAATCAGAAACCTTCTGGATAATGTAGAATGCCAGTTAGTTGTGTGCTAATTAATTTGGAAGCCTAGGCACCTTTGTCAATGGCCAACCACACGTTTCGCAGAAGAGTCCCCTCCACCCACTTTTCCCACCCAAGATAATGTGGCAAAAAATAGTTCCTTATGTTCTATCAAGGAGGAACATACCATTGTACGATTTCTTGCCTCTGCTAAATTGGGCTCCATTTCATCAAACAATTGCACAGTTAAAACTTATTATCTCCCACCTCCTTTTGTCTCTGGTACTTTCAGAAGCATATTTTTACCCGTGTCACTGACACCACTATCATAGGCCACTGAAAGTCTACCTGGCAAATGGCAAATATAACCTGTGCCAGGTAGGGAGTACATGCATCAACAGTACTCTTGGCTCCCCTTTGTGCAATTTCTTTCCTTGGGTCCAATCTGGAAGTCATTCCGCTTGTCAAAGGCCAGCGGGTGATGAAACAACCCTCCCACCGCTGAAGCACCAGGGCAACATATTGAGGGAGAGAAAAGAGGAAGAGACAGAAAGCCATAGGATCCAGACCATGTCGAAAATGGCCCTTCCTGGTTAAAAACTAGCAGGTGCAGGCCGTTTTCTGAACGTTTTGAGGAAGCAGCTTATCTTCACCATGGAGTTAGAAGGACTCGTTTTAAGTGTGAGATGTGACTGGTTGGAGTTTAAGCCTTTGAGTTATCTGCAATTAGCCATAAAAGTCCTGATAGAAGAAAGCAACATCTTTGCGCAGACAGACATGCCCTGGGACAAAAACTACAGAGGAAACATGGAAAAAAGCAGGAAGAAGTCGTCCCATGGAGACCTTCTGGTCCAAGGAGACCAGAAATCCACCTGGTGCTAGAATAGACACCATTTTCTTTGACACTGTTGATTAAAGTGTATGCTTGTGTTTGGAACAAAAGTTTTGTTGATTTTAAACCAGCGTGTTAAAGAGGAAATTGGTTATTAATATCAGAACCACATGTGTAGTATTTATAGCTTTTTTGCATATAACATGTATCATAACTTCAGGGGAAACTGTATGGATTCATTCCACAGAGAACATTCAACTAATCTCTCTTTTGTCTCTTCACATCAGTTTTAAAGTAAGTCTTTTTACCAGTTGAAACACGAATACATTTCATTGTTTTCTCATTGTATAAAATTGCAGAATTCATGAAAGCACTACAAAAGAAAAATCACATTTTAAGAAACCAGCGACTCTTATCCCATTGTGGAGGAATAACCACTATTAAATATTTGGTGTGTATTCTTTCGGTCTTTGTTTCTATGTGTTTTTGTTTCTTCTTAGTGATCACGTTGCAGTACAGAATTGTAACCTTTCCTTTTTCTACCTCGGTACCGTGTAATGAAGATTTCCCCCACAGCATTAATATTTCAGATGATTCCAGCTTTAACAAAGCTGCTTCAGTTCCCTGTAACTAAATTTGTGTCTCACATTCAGAGTAATTTCCTCAATGAATTGCTAAGTCAAAAGATGTGCCAGTTTTAAAGATTTTTGATAAATATTGCCTATGTGTCCTCCAAAGAGTTAGTGTTGTGCCTACCAATTTACTCTCCCAGCAGCAATGTTTGAAAGGGACTCTTTCTCCTTCCAATACTAGGAATCATCCACCTTTTACCAACTACTTAGGAGGAAAATGTTGCTCACTGGTTAAATTTTAAATTTCTTTGAATACTTGTAAAGATTTTCCCATGGGTTCATTGTCCTTTAGCATTTCTTTTTTGTGTGTTGTATTACCTCTTTACATTTTTTCATAATATTCTTAAATTATCTTGTATAGTAATCTTACAATTGTTTTTATTACATAAATTGTCCATTCATATTTTAATTTATATATAAATTGTAAATTAATATATATTTATTATATATAAATGTATTGTTTAGAATATATTTATATGTATATATCTTTTTTTATATAATCAACTTTATTGACTTTTTCCCTTGTGAATTTTGCTTTTATGATACACTTAGACAAATATTCACATTTTCCCTAGTTTTTTTATAGTTTCTTTTACTTTTTTTTCTTTTTTCTTTACTTCTTGGTTTTTACTCTTTAACCATTAATATTTTATTTTAGTGTATGGCATAACTCTTTGGATGCAATTACTGATTTTTTTCTAAATAGTTTTCCAGTTGCCCGTCTCCATCGATTATGTAGTTTATCTTTCTCCATTGATCTAAAAGGCCCTCTTGTCAGTGTTTCATCTAAGAATAAAGATTTAGATTGTCTATAATCAAGTCTTTAAAGAGTTTCTCAGTAAAATTTGTACTTTTCTTCACTTACACCCTGTACCTTGTGTAGTTTATTCCTAATTATTTCACATATGTATTACTATTGTGAAGGAAATTTCTTCCCATCATGTTTTCTTACTCAGTATTTTCCAAGATGTCCTCTGAGGAACAGTAGTCCTAAGAAATGATCTGGAAAAGTTTCCATAGTCTGAACAGTTAAGGAAAAACTTCTCAAAGCCTATGTATATGTGGCTGGTGCAACTTCAAGAGGAAGCCAAAGTATGAAATGTTTCCTAAATGTATTTGGTGTAGAAACTTAATTTTGAGGAGCATTTGTAGATTTCAGAGGGGCACACACAGTGTGTTTAGAAAACACACTCTAGGAAATTTTGCTCAACAGTGTTATTATGTATGATTTTTGCCTATTACTTTGAGCCAGATATTGATAATATTAAAATATTTATATTGATAATATAAAATTAAATATAAAATATTTATTTATAAAATATTAAATATAAAATTAAATATTAAAAAAGCATCTTCCTATTTCTAGGTAGACATTTGTTGGCATGTATCTAGACGATTATATGATTTTTTTCCCCTCTTTTGAACTACCGATGGAGTGGACTATACAGTAGAAGTCTTAACATTAAACTAACCCCAAATCCCTATAGGAAAAAAAACCCCTATTTGATCCACCAATTTATTATGCTCTTAATATAGTGCTGGACCCAACATATCAATATTTTACTTCACTTCTTGCATCCCTATTTATAAATTAAATTGGAGTAAATTTTCTCCTATCTTCCCTCTGTTTCTCTTTCCTTCTACCTTCCTTCCCTCCTCCTCCATCCCTTCCTTCTTTCCTGCCATCCTTCCTTTCTCTGTCATGTTTTAGCGTCAGTTAGGCTAGCTTTATAAAATGATGTGAATAGCTTTCCATATTTTATATGCTCCCAACATGGAGATTCTTAGAAACTTTAAAATAATTTTTCTATAAAGTCAATTGCCAAGTGTTTTTTTTTTTTTTTTTTTTTTTTTTTTTTT
>NC_041222.1:56979439-57007036 GCF_002837175.3 Physeter macrocephalus
GCCGCTCCGCGGCATGTGGGATCCTCCCAGACCGGGGCGCGAACCCGGTTCCCCTGCATCGGCAGGCGGACGCGCAACCACTGCGCCACCAGGGAAGCCCCAAGTGTTTTTTTTTAATTAAAAAAAATCTATGTTAACTTTTAAAAGGGGGTTCCTGATGATATGACTGCTTAGGTTTTATACATCCAGACCTAATTTTTGGTAGCTTATATATTCCTTAAAAACATCTGTTCCATGTAGACTTTCAAATATGCCCACACAGAAATTTATAAAACATTCTTTTTATTACTAAAAATACCTCTTAACCCTATCTTTATACATTTATTATTGTTTTCTCTAGTTTTCTCCCCAAAGGACCAACTCTTTTTCATTCTATAGTTTTCTTCTTTCTAAATTATTAATTTCTTCTTTAAAAAAAAAATTCCTGTGGGAACTCTCTTTAGGTTTATTTTTTCACCCCCATCTCCCTATATAAAGGCTTGATTCATTTATTTTAATTTTAAATAAAAATAGAAATAAAGAATGAAAAGCTATAGTTTTTGTTTATGATGTGACTAAACCTTTTAAGTTTTGATACTAAATGCAGGATACTGGTGAAAAATGCAAATCCTGCAGCTAGATTGTTTTATCTCAAATCCATCTCCATCACTTATTCTCTGTGTGGCCCTGAGAAAGTTACTTGACCTCTCTGTGCCTCAGTTTGTTTATATGTAAAAGGAAAATATTAATACTCACTTAAGGATTTTTGAGAGAATTATGAGATAATATATGCAAAATAATTATAATAGTGACTGATACATAGTAAATGTTGAATAAATATGCATTATGTGACCTTTCTATTTTTTAAACAATTTGTACTTTTACTCTGAATCCTATTTACTTCAGTTATTAGGTCTCTAATAATTTTTATTAAGTGCTAGTTTTTTTGTCCTACAGCTCGAGAATTTAGCCTATAAAATTTATGGCAATGTAGCTTTTGAGGTAGATGGATGAAGGAGGAAGCAAATTACATTTATTGAACATTGCCAGACATTGTGTTGATGGGGTTGGTTGCTTTCAGAGCTCTAACATGGGAATGCAGAAATCTGATCTATGTTGGCCTGTTATCCAATCCTGCAATTCCTCCACTATGATGCTATACTTAAGTTTCATATTACGTGTTTTACCTTTGGCGTGCAAATGCACGCCCACATGTTCACCATCTTCCTGGGTTTGCACACCTGCTTGGCTCTCTTCCAGAAACTAGTTTTCAGAAAACAGGAGAAAGACACTGTGGAATTACTCAGGTACTAAACAGATATTCCTAATATTCCTAGATTCATTTATGAAAGAGGAAATGGCTTTCTCACAGGGCTTTTAAGCACCTTAAGAGGACCTTGCCTCTAAAGCTAATTCCAGGATGAATTTCTCATGAAAAACCCAGAAAAGGGGATGAAGGACAATCGGATGAGACGTGGGTGAACACTTAGCACCCATTTCACTGAAGAGCTGGCCAAAATGGTCTTTCCTGATGTGTGCCGAAAGGTCTTTCTGAGCTAAAATATCCTTTTTATTGGCTTCCTCGATTCCTTTCCTGAAGGTGGTAGTTCTCAATCTTGGCTGCTATTTTTTTTTTTTTTTTCTTTTTTTGCAATACGCGGGCCTCTCACTGTTGTGGCCTCTCCCATTGTGGAGCACAGGCTCTGGACGCGCAGGCTCAGCGGCCATGGTTCACGGGCCCAGCCGCTCTGTGGCATGTGGGACCTTCCCGGACCAGGGCACGAACCCGTGTCCCCTGCATCGGCAGGCAGACTCTCAACCACTGCGCCACCAGGGAAGCCCTTGGCAGCTCATTTTTAACCACCTGGGGAATTTTTTTAAATATATGGAGGCTGGGTCTCACCGCAGGCAGATGAATCAGAATCTCAGTAGAGCAGGGACCTTGGGCATTTTTTAAGTGATCTTCAGATGATTCTAGTGTGTAGCCATGGTTGAGAGCCACTGGATAAAGACATTCTTTCCCAAGTCCAAAACAAAAATGGCAGATTTCAATCTTAGCGATTAGCTTTGAGTCATCTTCCAGTTTAGCAGAGAACAGAATAGGCTATGGGACAGATACATTTCAGAAGGATTTAGAAGAAGCTTGGAGTTTGGAGACTTGGCCAGAAGGATATAACTGGACAGGTGAAGGTGTAAGAGACATTGGGCAGCTACCGCTAAGGTAGGAACTTGGGGGACATGGGGAAGGACGTGGGGTGGGGAAATGTGAAGGGCTCAGATGGGGGAAGCCAAGCAGAGGAAAAAGGGAGTCAGCATCTCTGAAGGGCTGAAAATGCACAGGACGCGGCACTGAAACATTATGCTTCCTAAGGTCACTCACTTCTCACGACCACCCTCTAAAACAGGAGTTATTTCCCCCAAGTTAAAAATGAGCCAATTGAGACTTAAGATCTTTCTACGCAACTTTCCACTAACGCATTTGGCAAGATGGCTTTGAATCCATGCTCGTTCCTCAACCCAGAAGTTTCTCTAACGTGGTGCCAGGGACCCTACCTTCCTCAGACTTCCTGAAACTGAATCTTGAGCCCAGGAATGGGAATTGTAACAAGTTCTCAGGTGTGATAGCTATGCCCCTAAATGCTTGAGGCCTGGTATCTCACACACCAGCTTTTCATAAATGTTAATGACTCTCTCAGGGATCGTGTGAAAATGCAGATTGTGACTCAGTGGGACTAGGGAGGGGCCTGAGATTCTGCATCTCCAACAAGCTTTTGGGCGATGCTAAAGCTGCTGATCCCTGGACCACACTTTGAGTAACGACTCCCTATACCCCACTGCCCGGAACCCCATCCATACTGAGGCCAAAGCCTGAATCCCCAGCAGTCAGGCTTCCGCAAGCAGCTAGGCCAGCCTGGACATTCATAGGCATGTCTGCTGATGGCTGCTCAGCTGGCTTCTCACCAGGGGTGAGAGCTCGCCTTGCTCATCTGTCAGAGGGGAGAGCCAAAGTCATTGGCAAGCACCTGCTCCGAGCCCTCAGGAAGCCAGCGCCGAATATAGCCCCACAGCAACCGAGCTGCGGAGAGACAGGCTTTACAGGCAATTGCCTGTAACCACAGTCCGGCACCGGCCCCAGCACACAGCCTGGAACCAATTCCATTCCTGCCAAATGGCTGGACCTGGGAAATTGTAAGGAAAAGAGCTTAACCACCAGAAAGTTGGGGTTGAGATCTTTTTAGTATTGTTTTTTCTTAATCAGTACAACATTTGGGATCTATTACCATGACTTTTCGGTTTTCCCAGTGTGTGGGCTTTATGGGATTTCACCTTCGTTGGGGAGTATTTCAGACTTAGGAGTTTAATTCTGTTATCTTCCTTCCTTGATCATAAAAACAAAGGCACTGACCAAGAACTTGTTACTTCATGAGGGAAAGAAATCGTATTTCTCTGTTATCTCCCAAAAAGGGCTTGGCTCTTTCTGAAAAATTAATCACCCTATCTTTTACACGTTTAAGCTCCTTGGCATTGCACGGGAAATTATCTGTTCCTCTCTTGAATGAAGCAAAAGCAACTCCATACGCCTCGTCCTTAATCTCTCTTAGTTTTCTTCCAATTAGATGTAATCTTTTTCCAATACTCTAATTAATACTTCCACATTAAATATTAGGGCTTGTAAGAGAAAAATCAGCTGTAATATAGTTGCATCAAGCCAAACAGGATTTTCAAGCCCTTGCCCTTAATCTTTCTTTCAATTTTCTGCCATTTAGAAACAATTTTTTCCCTAACACTCTAATGAATGCAAATGATATTTGTGATTAGTTAGTATTATGCTAATCTGAGCCTGGAATTTACCTAAATCTGCATGGTGTTGTCTGAGCACCAGATTGCTTTGGGTTTCTGAGGAAAATTACATTAGCCTGCCAGATGTACAAAACATGATAGAGTAGAAATCTGAGCAAATAATCAAGATTACATTAGTTTTGGTTCTTAATGAACAACTGTTGGCATTAGGGATTACAGACAAATTATGGTTTTCCTCTCTGAGCTCAAGCAGCTAAGCAGCTGTTGTGAAGGTCCCCTCTTCCTGACTACCCCTAAATAGATTGGGACCCCTAGGGCAGGGGGAAGGCATCTAAAATTTCACGTAATTTAATTTGTTCCATTACAAAGTAATCATCACTCTGAGGCCCACAGCTAACCTCCAAACTCCCCCCCCCCCCACCAACCTCTCTCTGGAATGCAGGAGAAATTCAAGTGAGTATCTGGGGCAGAAATTCAATGTGTTTTTCTTCTCTCCCGGCTTGGAGGGACGTGGGTTACATGCCTCCAAGCCGTACCTGCTTTCTGTACCCTTTGGGCCACTTTCCAAAAGGGTGCCTGCCTAATTCCTGCTACTTGGGTGACACAGATGGAATGCTGCTGATAAGGATTATGTAGGTAACACAGTACATCTGGCTACAGTCTAATAGGCTGGGTAAGCCAGAAACTTGCAGAAAACAGCAGCCATCTGAGCTTAGACCCTTGTCCTGTGTCATTTGATCTATGTCTGTGAAGTTTCACTATAATGAAATCCTTGTCCTGCAGTGGATGTGTGGTGTGTGTCATCGTGGTGCTGATGGTGTATAGGTAGGGGTGTTTTCATAGCCCATGGCCCTGTTCCTGGACATTTTTTCGTTAAATCAATCAGCAAAATAGGGCTGTTGGTGTGGATTTTTCTGCTCAATTTAAGTGCCCTCACTTAGAGCATGATGCCTTCTTCTATGTGCTATTTTCAGGTCAAGAGCCATGCTTTCTCTTGCCACTGGGCTTTTATACATGCTGATCCCTCTGGAGAAATGAACCTTCTCCCCCCTCTCCTTTGCCTCTGCAGAAACTACACCACCTCCAAGATGAATTAGGTGTCTCTTTTACGTAGTTTCACGACAGCCGATACCTCACCAACAAAGGACTTGTCCCACTGTACTCTACACTCGATGTAAGCTCCATGAGAAAGGGAAGGAAATTTGCCTTGTTCATACAGCATTTTTTTTTGCATGCTCCGTGCAAATTTGTTGACAGTGAGTAGATTTATGCAGTCATAAATGCAGTGTTAACAGGAAGACAAAGGTTTGGGTCTATAAACCATTATAAAATGGATGTTCGAAATGATAAAACACTGGCAACAAGGTCATCACAAAGATATTTATGTTCTGTATAGAGGCTAAGGACCTGTCAAACCATGGCCTTATGTTTTGGAGCAAGATAACTAATGAAGAACAGGTGTTTGTGTTTATGGGCACAGGCAGCTCTTGACTTGCTCTAGTTGGCTGAACACAGCTGCCTTGAGAAGGGAACTTCTTTTCCTGCCTCCTGTCCCCACCTCTGTGATCATTCCCCACCCAGTGAGAGGCCCATTGCTGGTGAGAATCTCATTTTTTTTTTTTTAATCAACACCACCTATTATTCAACTGGATAGCCTAGATTCCCCAGCTGTCATCATGATCCAGTATCCAGTGGTGGGATTCTGGATGGACTGATGCGATAGAAAGAATAGAGTAGAAACAAGAAAGTGGAGTAGGAAGATGTGTGTTAGGTCCACCTCCAATCCTAACCTTCAGCCCTCACTACCTCCGTCCCACAGCTTCTGGGCTCAAGAGGGGCACGGGAAGAAACCCAGAGAGAGGAAGATGGAGAGAAGGGAAAACCAAGTCAGAAAGGAAGGACAGCTTCTTCCTTCCCTTCCTTGTCGATAATAGGAAAAAGAAAGAGGAAAGCAACAAGGAGGGAGGAGTAAAGGTTAGCAGCTGTTCCTCCGCCACCCCCTAGCACTTTCCAGGCGTCCCAGGCCATCTTTGCTGGTTCTCAGCTCCCCTCTCTGGATGAGAGTAGTGGAGTCTACTCTCACTCCCTTGGCGATGGGGAATTCCTTCTCCCCTGAGAGAAAGGGACTGATGAAAGGAGGAAGGGCCCTTCCCCTGAAATGGAAAGGTGTTGTGCTCCTGGTCCTGGTTGCCTGGAGCCACTGTTGCACCTGGTACACTGTGGGTGAAACTGTCTTTGATGGGTCCTTTGAGGACCTACTGCACACGTTACAGAATTTCTAGTGACTGATGTCTAGTGCACTTTAGAGCACAGCTCATTTGTAAGTGGTGTATGTGTTTAGGGGCATCTCTATGAAAAGCAGAACGGGCTTTTAAAACACATTTATGTATTATGATTTAATACATTATTATTAGATATTTATAATATTTATAAATTGTGTGTCCAAAGCACTAATGATGGGCTAAGAAACTGGCACTTAAGGCAAGCTCAAGTTCATTCAACAAGTCTTATAGGGCTTCCCTGGTGGCGCAGTCGTTGAGAGTCCGCCTGCTGATGCAGGGGACATGGGTTCGTGCCCCGGTCCGGGAAGATCCCACATGCCACGGAGTGGCTAGGCCCGTGAGCCATGGCCGCTGAGCCTGCGCGTCCGGAGCCTGTGCTCCGCAACGGGAGAGGCCACAACAGTGAGAGGCCCGCATACAGCAAAAAAAAAAAAACAAAAAAACAAAAAAAAACAAGTCTTATAGATGATCCTTTGAACAAGGGTACGGGGGGTCGGAGAGAAGTCAAGAGAAGAAACATGAGGCCACGTAAAACATGATCTCTTCTCCAGAAACTTACCACTGAGTTCAGGGAAAAAATGAAATCAGTGATACTAGTTGTACATAGACTAAAATGGACAGGAGCTCAGAATCTAGGAGAAATCACTTTGTCAGAACAAGTGATGAGCAGAGTCTTTCTGGAACTGAAGTCACTGACTTGATTGCTAAGAATCATTTCCCCAACATGTAGTTTCCGTGGCTTTTTTGGTAGGAAGGAGGGGTTGATTTTATTTTTTAACCTTATTTTTTGTTTTTCCTTATGTGTAGAATTTATTTATTGGAAAGCACTGCAGTTATATTTTATATGCAGCCAATAATCAACATTAACACGAAGACTTTCTGTATACTGGGCATGTTTATGTATATCAACTCACTGAATCCTCACAACAAGCCTTAAGAGCAGATCCTGCTACCATCCCCATATATAATAGTCAAGGAAATTGAGGCACAGAGAGGCTAAGTCACCTAAGTGTATCCAGCTGGTCGATAGCATATTTGGGATTTGATCCCAAAGGTAAGGTAGTCTGGCCTTAGAAGCCTGGACTCTTAATGACTTTTGCAAATACATGCCATTCTGACTCCCAACATAATCTGAAACACCCTCTAAAAGCTATTTTTATATCCTATACTCTCCTCCATTTTAATTCTAGCTGCCCCTCAGTTCTCTACTTTATAAATATTATAAAATGCAGACTGGTGAGAATATGAAGTTTCCATATTGTAAAGAAAATATTTATACTTTCTAACTTTCATCCATTCCATATGAGGTTATGTAAAGTGCAAAAGGTATTACCTTACATAGTACCTCAGATTTCCTTCTACTAAAAATTTCAGGGGAAAGAAAATTCTTTAGGAAAACACCTGTTCTATCCGTCTTCTTTGATTTTTACCAAAAGGACATTTCTTTATGTTTTCAGTGGGAAATTAAACATTAAAGTCTGTACACATTATTTTCCCCCTCTCATTCTTCCATCTCATTCCATCACCTTATTTGCAAAATGAGGGCCCATTCTATTGTGCTAATTCTCTGATGAAGATAAGATTTCAACATGCATTATAAATATGGACCCAGCCCAGTAGCCATCACCTCCTTTGAGCCCTTCCTGTTCTTCCTCCAAGGGCTGATTCTTTTATCCTTAGAGCAGCTCAGAGGAGAAACACCCCAGTGGAATGTTCTACACTGGGGCCACAGAGTAAGACTGCAGGCACCCAAATAATCACTCTCTTCTAACGAGTATGAAATTCCTTTAAAAGGTGGGGCTCAGATAATAAAAGACCTCTAAATACAAGAATCGGAAGCACCTCTCCGCAGATAATGAAATCAGCCTCAACAGAGAACTTTCACCTTCTTTCACTGTTTTTCAAACCAGGTATCATGACCCATTAGCGGGTCAAGATATCAATTTAGTTGGACAACACCTTCATTTAAAAAGATGAAATAGGGCTCCCCTGGTGGCGCAATGGTTGAGAGTCCGCCTGCCGATGCAGGGGACACGGGTTCGTGCCCCGGTCCGGGAAGATCCCACATGCTGCGGAGCGACTGGGCCCGTGAGCCATGGCCGCTGAGCCTGCGCGTCTGGAGCGCCTGTGCTCCGCAACGGGGGAGAGGCCACAACAGTGGAGCGCCTGTGCACCGCAAGGGGGGAGAGGCCACAACAGTGAGAGGCCCGCGTACCGCAAAAAAAAAAAAAAAAAAAAAGATGAAATAGAATAAAATAAAAACTATTAAAAGTGCATTTCAGGCATTAGGAGTAAAGAGTATTTTATGAATGTCTAATTTTCATTCTATGTATTTATGTATGTGCGTGCTAGGTTATGATGGGAAGCCCATAAAAGTTGGAAACCACTGCATTTCATTTGCTTCCCACAATGGCTCAAAGAAGCAGGCAGGACTCACAGATTAAATGGCTTCCTTATGCTTACAGACCAGTTCAGGAACATCCATCTACTTCTTTTGATTCTCAGTGCCACTGTCATTCCACTGCCCCCATTGATCCAGGACAAGAAAATGAAGCCAAACAAAAGAAAGCAATAACACTCTGTTAACCCAGCAGTGGATGATGCTTCTAAGGTAACAGGGGACAAAGCAGGACAAAGGATTCAGAAGTCTCTCAGCCTTTTTGAAACTCTCAACACTAGATTCAAAGGAAAGTATCCAAGAACTTCCAATTAAAAGATGAGTAAGTTCTGGGATCTAATATACAGCATAGTGACTATACTTAATATTGTGCTATACACTTGAAATTTGCTAAGAAAGTAGATCATAAATGTTCTCACCATACACACACACACACAAGTAACTATGAGATGGAGGTGTTAAGAAACCTTATTGTGGTAATCATTTCGTAATATACAATGCATCAAATTATCACATTGTACACCTTCAACGTATATAATGTTGTCAAATATATCTCAATAAAGCTGGAAAAATAATCAATCCAAGAATTATTTTTTAATATTTCACAAGGCCTTTCAGAAGTGGAATAAGGCTTCTAACTAAAATGTCAAGTTCCTTTGCTTTGGCTAGAATTACATCAACTCTGTGTTGTAACATGGGTTGTAAAACGTGCTGTTCAGACGTTCTTTGACGTCTCTGGTTAGTCCCAGTGTAGTGGGAGGTGCTGATGCCCTGATTCTTCATCATGGCACTGCTCGTTACCAGCTGTGTAAATTTGGACAAACTATTTAAATCCTCGGAGCCTCAGTTTCTTCTGCTATAAAATGGGAGTTACATCTACTCTTCAGGGTTGTTGCAAGAATGAAATAAGATCATATATACGATGTGCCCAGCGGAAAAGCTGGTACTTAGGGGTGCTCAGTAGATTGTCATGTCTAAAAAAATGCAGTAACTCACAGTTCAATAAAGGCAACTTGCTCAGTTAATGGAATCTTTCAAAATACAGGGTAGACGTGGAAACATAATGAAAGAAGTACCTTTAGGGGCAATGTTGAAAACTGATACCGTACAAATCATGTAGCCCCTAAATGCTGCCTATTTGCTGAGAGACTGGGATGCTGTTTTCTTATTCCTTGCCTGTGGAGATGGCTTTGGCCAAAACCTTTTGGTTGCTCAATAATTACTCACTTTACCGGTTGATAGTCCCACGGCCAAGAGTTTAGAGAATATTAATCAATACATCGGCAACATTTCCCTATACCCATGCTGTTGTTTGAAATTCCCTATTAAAGCTTAGAAAAAAGCCAATCTGCACAAGCAAATGTTTTCAAAGCACCTGATAAGAAAAGCACTTGCAAGGGAGATAAAGTGAAGGGGGAAACATCCCAAACCGACAAATGTGGCTGGTTCTCAACTGATGGATTGACTTGTTAATTAATTTATGATGGCTCAACAATAATTACAAGCTACCGTTTGTCAGGCAAATCACTTGTGATGAAGTCAAAGGTTCACATCTGTGTGCATGTCCCAAGGATCAATGCATCAAATTAGCTCGGTTGGCTTTTTTCCACTAAAAGCTAACATGTGTCATCAATATTCCAGCCTTCGTGTGTGTAAACTAATTGATTGAACATTCATGCTACATAAACATGCTGTTTGTATTATGTGGGGTACCATTTATAAACATCTTTGGTGCCAAAATAATGAATAGCCTCACATAAGATAATTAATATCTTATTGGAAAAATAAAATGGCAATTTAAGGTTATTCCTTCTACTTATGGATTAAAAAAAAAGCACTGTTGCCTCTTCAAAAGTCTTGGTCATTACTGTATGACATAGTATTCTATTGTACAATTCCTCCTTAGAGAAAATCTGAGGAAATTTTACAGACAAGGCGAAAGAAGTCTGGTGAGGTTGTTCAGATTTATCAATAATAGCAAACGACCAGTAACTCTAGAAAGTTACAAGAGTTATTGTCCTCTGCAATGCATGCTATAACATATATGATGTCATTTTTAGTCTCATATTCTTCCAGCTGTATCTACCCAAAGTCCACATTTGAGAAATCCAAGTTTACTTTCCTCTGCATAACCTCCACCAGATTAGCTGTCGGCATCAGCATTAAACCTTGACACTTGGTTGGAACAGTTGAAGACACCTGGAAGGTAGAGCGAAGACTACTTATCTTGTAGTCACAACTCTTCCACTGCTCCTTCAAGCCAGAGGCTCTGCTTTGGAAGGGAGAACAGTGCTCCTGGTTGTAGCAGTGATCAGAGTGTTCGGTAGCAAAAATAAGGATCCACAATTTTTTCTACCATGTCTCTCTACCGTCATTTCACATTAAAATATCCCAAAAGAAGCATGGGAGGAGGCAAGTAAATAAAAGCAGTTGTTACGTCACTGGTTTCTATTAGATGTGGAAATGAACCTTATATATAGGGGCAGTATCTTGCCGAGAGGGCTCTAATATTTTCTAGGGGACTCCAGAATACTCTCCCAGATTCACTTTATGACAGAACAAGGAAAGGGGGTCTTAGGAGGAGGGGTGGGTAGCCTTGCAGGCTCTGAAGATTGGGCTGCAGAGTTTCTAATACTGGAGCAGCACTTCCAGTGCTGGCTTTGGGAAACATGTTTTTCTTTTTATTTAGACATAGACTTACAGTGTTTGAAAAGGGCCCAGTCCAAATAGATGATTTTTTTTTTTTCCACTTTACGTCCTTCTCAAAATCATTTAGAAACCTTTACTTCTTAACAAGTGCTTGGGTACCTTCTTTCGCACTTTCCCAAAGACCCATATCCCTCCTAATCTACTAATTCCATTTTAGGTTTTAGTTATTCTCAGTGTTTCCCTGAGTCCTCACCCAAACACCAGATGTTAAAATGCCAACCCACAACCGAGGCCTTTTCCAACATCACAATAAAGGTAAGTGCCAACCCACAACCGAGGCCTTTTCCAACATTACAATAAATGTAACACACATGGAAAGGTGATTGAAACCTTAGAGTGGGAAAATAATCAATCCTCTTAAATGAAAATTATTTCATCAAAAATAAGAAATTAAACAGGACTTCCCTGCTGGCACAGTGGTTAAGAATCCCGCCAATGCAGGGGACTTGGGCTCGACCCTGGTCTGGGAAGCTTCCACATGCTGCGGAGCAACTAAGCTTGCGAGCCACAACTACTGAAACCCGCGTGCTCTAGGGCCTGCTTGCTGCAACTACTGAAGCCTGCGTGCCTAGAGCCCGAGCTCTGCAACAAGAGAAGCGACTGCAATGAGAAGCCCGCGCACCCCAACGAAGAGTAGCTCCCGCTCGCTGCAACCAGAGAAAGCCTGCGTGCAGCAATGAAGATCCAACTCAGTCAAAAAAAAAAAATTTAAACAAAAAGTTCGCTTATTCCAAAGTCTCCTTGCTTTGGTCATTTACCCCTCAAAATACATTATTAGCCTTTCCCAAAATCTCCAATTTTGTAGACCCCTGAAAGATCTTAGACACTATGGTAAAAGTAGAGTTGAGAAAATAGGAGATCATGGATGTGGACAACAAAGGTTTATTCCCCTGCTGCCTTACCACTTGGTAACAACCATGAGACTGTCTGCTGGAAGGGAAATATAATTTTGCTGCTTTTAGCTTCTGGGCCTTCTTCCAACTCTCACCCTCAGCTTTAAAACTTTGCTGCTAATTTCACCATAATTCCTACATGCTTCTAGCACATTTAAGTTTCATCTTGAAAAGGTCAGTGTGGTGTTCATAACTTGAGCCACAGATTAGAAGCCCATCACTAATCAACTCAGAACTTACTGTGTCTCTTAGTAAAATGGGTTAGCAATAGTCTTGAGGCAATTTAACAATTATTTATTAAGCACCTTTTATGTGCAAAATACTGTTTAGATTTGGTAAACAAGACCTGGTGCCCATCCTCTTGGGGCTTATAATTTTGGTTGTACATCTGAGCAACTAAATACTATAAGACAACTCTTATATGCATACATAATAAATATCATTAAAAAGTAGGTTCATTTGTATTGGAATAGTCACAGGTTACACACAGCATAAAAACATATTCAATATGCTAGAGTGTCTCAGTTTAAACAGTTGATGATATTGTTACTTCTAACAATCATGAAAATGAGAGGAAAAAAAATCCCATTTACAGCATACTGTGTTGTCCGTTATATTTTGGGACAAGCTAAATCATTCCCATTATAATACATGCTAAGTGTGAGTTAAAATAATAACTTCACCCAAGAATTATTATAATCTGAGTTTTGTGGTACAAAGAGCAAGCTTATATCAATGAAAAATCTAAGAGATGAACTGCAAGATGGTACAGATGACCCCTGGGAAATTTTCCTTATTTCATGTCTTCTCATTACATATACAAAGGAGGTGGTGGGTATTATTATCACTGCTATTGCATGGGATGTTGGTGAACTAGTAGTGCATTGTTATGCGAAGGATTAAGCCCTCTGAGTTTAGCAGTAGAATTTGCAAAGAGCATCACATAGCATTTTAGACAGCTAGCATTTTCTCTGTGCCTGGTGGAAATTTACCATTATCTCAAGCTCCAGAACACTGGCAAAATTCTGGGAAACTTTTCTTCACCGACCCATGTTTAACACCACCAGATAATAATATGTGTACCTTCAATTAGTTTTGCATTTTACAGTTGAAGTCGTTTATTTTATATTATCTCATTGGAGCCTCACAAAAACCCCATGAGGTAAACAGATATCAAAACTTGAAAATGGAAATGCTTTGCTTGCCAATTTCTTTTCAAAAAATTTCCCCCAGATGGCTTATGACTAGAGCGAGTCTAATTGTCTCGAGGAAAGATGAACGGAATCACATTTCCAAAGACTTCAGCCACCTCCAATCCCAGAGCTGTAGAATTCTCAGACTCAGCTCGAGGGGGAGTGAGCTGACCCACCGGACTCACAGGGAGAGCTGAGCCTTGGAAAGAGGTCGGGCTCGAAGCTGGAGGGGCAGGCAGGTGCAGAGGAGGCAATGGCAGAATACACGACCGTGGTCACAAATCATGAGCCATAACCCAGGTCACTGGATGAGACAGTCGACTGCTGGGTTCTGGAGGAGGCGGAACAGACAAACCCCCCGACCCCGCATTAATGGCATCCACTTCAGTAAGTTTCTTAACCTCAGAGTCCAGTGGCTCCATCTGTAAAGACGGGCTGATAATTCCTACTTCATTGTGCTATGCTGAAGACTGAATGAGATGACAGATATAAATTGCCCCTCGCCAAGTACCCAGCAAACACCTGGCAAATAGGAGGCCCTTAAGAATCATTGATTAAGTCTTTTGCCTTTAAAATCGTAGTATTTAATGTTTACAATTACCTTAATATGTAACATTGGCCGTTGAATCACGCTAAGCCCCAGGAAATACTTCAGGAGGCTCTGCTTTTAAGAAATCTGTTACAATTTGCAATGAAAAATACTGAATTTTTAGGATTCATTTAATGTACGTCGTTCCCACCAAAAAAATTTAGATGAATTCAAAAAATCAACGTGGTTATGAAAGCCCCATAGGAAATGCTAGAGTTACATTTACTTAATCCACCCTATGTATTTTTGGAGCACCTACTAAGTGCTCAGACTAAGAGTCTGTTTAGTCACAGCTTGTTGTAGCCCCTTGTACAGTGAACTTGGGATTTACAATTCAATCACCAGGTGCCTCACCGATGCCATCTCATTCATCCTCACGACAGGTCAGGTCGGAGCAACAGGTAATGAGTATGATTATCTGCACTTCACAGATGGTTCTACCAGCCGTGAGAGGAGCAAATTTGTTTGCCAGAGGTCACCAAATCTACATTTCCCAGGATTCAATCCTGTGCTCATAAACATATCCATTATGTTATAACCTCAGAAAATGAACACAGTAGTGAAAAGTTAAAAAAAAAATAATTGCTTTCTGAATAAAGGTATTTTTTAGAGAGGTGCTGGGTTGAAATTTATGTTAGAGCAGTAAGAAATGAAAATTGTTATCAAAGCTGTCCATTATATGATACTCTAAATCTGCCCCATTATAAAACATGCTAAGTGTAAGTTGAAATGACAATAATGATCATAACTAACATTTACTGAATTTTCTCCCTGCTCTTTGCGAAGCACTTAAAGTGCAATGAGATTTTAAATGCTTAGTCAGAACTTTTGCACTGAAGTGCCTTACCCTGTTTTGCACATTGAGATGCAACAGAGGAAGGTAATTCTCTTTCACTGGCCTGGTATATTTTTACTGGTATATTTTCCTATATCCAAGTTCACTTTCTCAGCCCCTCAGAATATATATTATAAACATAGTATAGAAAATGTCACAAAATAATCTCAAGGAATTAAAAAATGCCTAAAAGGTCACTACCTTGACACTACCTTGACATCATTCAGCCATGTTCCATAAATACACTGCAGTTTCAATGATGTTGTGAGCATCATATATCTCTCTTTGTTGACTAGTCTCTAAACTGGAAAATCAACACCAGCTTTCTCATAGATTGAAGAGATAACACTCCTTGAGAACATGACCCTTTGCTTCCAAAAAAGAACAGGAAAAAAGGATAGACAGGCACTTGTGTTTCCTTACTCTCTGATTAAATTAATAACCATCTGATCACTATTTATTAAGATAGGATCCAAAGGATATTTTCCTTATCCAAAGTTTATAGGTTGAATTTGTTATGCAAGCACGTCAGTGAAAAGAAATCATGGAAAATGAAATAAAAATCTTTGAGATAAAAGTGTCCTGAAAGAACATTAATGTATTTGTATTTATCTAGCTACATCTTCCATACAGTTTAGTTTTATTTAAATATGCTAAAATGGTATTTCAAATGAAAACATATCACTAAAGAATATAGGTATGGAAGATGTGTAATAAAAAAAGTGCAATCTACCTATGATAAAATTTGAAATATTGACAAAGTATGAACATTATTTACAGATGCTGAAATCATTTTTTTCACTCAGACATCACCATCAACGTTATTGTGGTTTTTTGACTCAGGAACTGATAGTTAATAAACTATTAGTCTTTACCCACATCATTAACTGCACAGGAGATGGCTTAGGTAAATGGTAATGTTAACATTTACCTACAAGACTAAGAGAGAGTACTGAAAAGATGTATTAACTACCTTTGACAATGAATGACGAATCTGGAAATGTAATATCTACATGTTTACCAACACTATGGAGGAAACAAAAATTATTCAGAAGCCTTTACTAATATCACAAGTATCCCCTGCTTATAACATTGGGACATGGGTTTAATTCCAACATGGAGACATAGCCTTGCTTGTATCTGCATCTGGAACACTATCTGGCATATAGTAAGTTCTTAACAAATATTTGTTAAATGAAACATAAGGCTCATAGCTTTTAATTCTGGAAATAGATTCAATGTATAGACATAATATCTTCAGGCAACTAGTTGACATGGTTATTATCTGTATGGTGTGTATTAGTTTCTATTCCATTTCTAAAGGAAATAAAATAAAATTCAAAATTAAATAAATATTGAATTTTGATTTTTCAGATATACCTTTGCATAGCTGGTAGGTTACAAAGGAGTGTGAATATAGTTAGTAGGCTAGGCAGGAATTTTTTCATATATAATTTTAGCATATTAATTAGATTGTTTAGGAACTCTTGCTTGTAGTGAAGTAAAATAAAATACCGACTGTAACATATACTAGTTCTAGCATTTGTAAGAAGATACATTACTTTTAGGATTTTCAGTTAAAAATAATAAATAGTAAACCTAAGTTCACCTCAACTTCTCAAAGACCTTAGAGAAGTATTTGCCGTGAAAACAGTCTCTTCATTGTCACTGTACCTATATTGATGTTTGTCGTCAAGTCATTTAATTAAAATTTGTATGGAGAACAGAATTTGACTTTTAAAACAGTGATAAATTTATTAGTATTAGTATTGTCTTAAACCAAATGATAAAATTATATAAAAGTATCATATTTTAACACATCAACTTCTCAAAAAGAAAATTAGTTTCTTTCAAGAAAAATTAAAAGTATATTACATCCAACTAGATTCATTGGTATTCAACCAAGAACCACCTTTGTGCCTTTGATAATGTGAGAACGGGTTAAATTTTTATGTTTACCTGCCTGTTTCCTTTGATTAATATTTACGAGACCGTGAGAATTTCAAGTCTCAGACTAGCAATTAGTTTTCTGAATTAATTTTTATGGATTAATATTTATAGAATTGTCTTTCATGATTAAGGTAAATTTACAAATGTTCTGTCCTGGTTCTGTGGGATCAAAGGATTAGTCTTATGAAATTTAGAGAAATAAAAAATGTCTGGTGCATACCCGTTACCCTGAAGTTTTAAATAGCTAACAAAGAAGTTCTAATAAGTCTCACGGAGAGCTTTAAATAAGCAGTACAAAATAGAATGGAAAGTCCAAAACTTGTTTTTTTTAATTTTCATTTTTCAGTAGTTCAAAAGGAAACATACAGCATCATCAATAACCATTAATGAAACAGTGCTATTTATAAGACACACCTTTAATACATTCCAAGTGGTATTTCCTTTTAAATAACGTGAAAGGTCATCAACAGAGCTCTAAATATAGCCAACCAACTGTAATTTAAACTGCTTACATGATTTTTCTCCTTGAAAGAACAGGCGAAATAATCTAAAGAAGTAAAACATACATGGTTGCCTTATTAAAAAAACTGCATGTATGTACATATTCAACATACACACACGAATTCGCTCTTCTTGTGTTTGTTTATTTTTAGCTGTCTCAATAAAATGTTTTTCCTCCCTCTGTTTTACTAAAACATGCCTATCTAGGAAGGAAAACAGATGTAGAATTGGACAACTACGTCTTGTTTGGGTTTTTTCCCTGTCAAGTAGAATTTATGATCATTGTCACACAATAAGAGAATCTAAGTGAAACAGACAATAAGTCAGGAAGCAATTGCCGGGATACTTGAACACCGTAGCTTTGGAATTCAGGATTTGGTTACTAAAACTTCATTTGATTAAGCCAAATAAGGATACAATATCCTTTCTTACACAAAAGTCCCAGAGTAATTGTAAAAATAAAAGAAGCAATGTCATGGTGAGAGAAGAATCACAATAAACTAGTTTGTAAAAATCTTAAAGCACCTTTTAAAATTATTCCTTAAATCCGAAACAGGGGAATCATGGTATAAAGTAGCTCACATGCACTTTCCTCCCTCTTCTGATATATTATTAACAATAAGCAATAATTTAGTTTAATTAATTAGGTTTTCCATGAATCATCTGTCATTCCAAGTTTTCAAGGACACATAATATATTAACTGCTTAGATATTTTTTCCCAAGTTAACCAAGCTTATTAAAACTGAATTGTCCTTAATAAGAAACTTACATATTATTCATGTAACCTAACGAAGGTAAAATATGAAAATAATTTATGCAAACATTTTGCACTTAATATCTTACCTCTGAACCTGTCCTTACACACATTCTGCATCTTCTCAGGCAATAAACATAATTTTTTTAAAATGAATAATCAGCTTACACAAACCTTTAACAATAGTATTCACAACATACTTCTCTTGGGAAGCTAAGATCTCTCTGCACAGAACCAGAATGATGAAACTTAAGGGCAAAATATTTACAGTGATTATCTCAGTCTACCCATGTGAATCTCAGTTTTTAAGTATTAAAAAAAAGAGTAAAACCTTTGACTTTTTTTTTCCAACAGTAAAGAAATGTTTCATTTAGTAAAAACATTGATTTTAAAACTCGCTTCTGGGAACATTCTAAAATGATAGTGAAGAGGCACAGTAACGATTCAAACACCACTTCCAATTCTTGGTACAGTCATGTCGAGCAAATCTTTTACATACTCATTTTGCAGTATCTTTCTCCAAATATCTGCCAGTTATTTTAAGAGTTCACTGCACCCATGCACAAACCAGTGCTAAAGTCTGAGAGATACAACCATCAATGAACATTTGCCACCGTAGAGCTTCTATCACTTGTAAAATGTACTCCAACTGGAGTAAAATGGTGGAGGGAGAGGGAGAGAGAGAGAAATGGGGGGAGAGAGAGAGAGAGAGAGAGAGAGAGGGAGAGAGAGAGGGAGGGAGGGAGGTACAACCATCAATGAACATTTGCCACCGTAGAGCTTCTATCACTTGTAAAATGTACTCCAACTGGAGTAAAATGGTGGAGGGAGAGGGAGAGAGAGAGAAATGGGGGGAGAGAGAGAGAGAGAGAGAGAGAGAGAGGGAGAGGGAGGGAGGGAGGGAGGGAGAGAGGGAGGGAGGGAGAAAGAGAGAGAGAGGCTTCTGTCTTTCCTTGAGGAACTGGCCTTTCTTTCTGAAACTCAAAACAGCAACAAGTAGCAGCGGCGGAAAAGTTTTCCTGCAGGCTGCCACATCTCACATTGGTGAGAAGGCGCAGGGAAGAGCTACAGTGTACAGGGAAACTTCTGCACACTGAGCTCTCAGGAAGAGCCCAGAAGCAACAGCATAGCATCCACCTTTCGGGAAATTCAAACACATTAATAAGAAACCCTCTCGCCTAGCAGCGCCAGAAGCCCCGACGAATCGGAAGGTGCTCTCTTTCATCTGGGCACGGGAGATGGGCTGACCACCAGGGCCGGGCTGCCCATAGCCCTCCCTACCTAGAATAAAGTGCCCATTGTTTCACACTGTACTAATTGAGGGAAAACAGCCCTTGCAGTAAGCATAATAATTATCAAAGCCAGCAAGCAAAAAACACTCAAGATGTAAATGAAAGGGGCAGAAGAAAAAAAAGAGAGGAAGAAAAGAAGAGAAAGGAAAAGAAAGAAATGGAAGAAAGGAAGGAAAGAAAGAAAAAAGGCAATAAATGCTCAGATGAATTAACCAAGAATGAATTTAATATTCATACTGGAATGCTTCCCTGCGGAAGGTTTGCCCATTCATGTCACGACTATTGCATACAAGAGACCATTGTCCACAAAACAGAAATCAGTAGATTGAAATTTTTCATGTAGCAGTTTCTTGATCTGAAAGGTTCCCTTTCCCAAAACCAGAGCCTTGAATCCCAGCATTCTGATAAAAGAACGTTACGACTTCTCTCCTCCCAATATTATTTTTAAAGTTGAATCACCGGATTCATCAATGTCCTGAATTTTTATGCTGTTTTTTCTCTTCCCCAAATTTGCAGCTGGACAAATATGAGGATTAAAAAAAAAAACCCCAGCAACAACAAACCCACACACATTTGCCAGAGCAAAGAAAAATAATGAACTGAATATGCATATCCTCATTAACTAAATTTAATTACACTGAGTGGCATAGTAATCAGTGGTTGCTCCAGTTACAGTATTCATTGAAAGGGAGGTGGATTCCAAATTAAGGCGAAGCGTGGGGGACAGTCGCATACTGATGAGGGAACCGCACACAACATGATACAATACACTATCTAAATCATTATTCAGAGAAGCTGCAGAAAGAACTACATTACCCTGTTCTAAGACTAATGAAAGAACAATTAGGCAGGAAGGCTCCAGTCCCCCACTGACTGTCCCACCTCCATACATTTCACACCAGCCAGCCCAGGGCCGACTATACCATTTGCATTTTTCTTTTTTTCAAGAAGTGAACAAAAACTCACACTGCCTTTTTTAAAAAAGCAGGTCTATGTCCCTGGCCACAATAGCGGGGAAATCCTATCTCGCACACTGGTGTGCGGAGCCACCCCAGGCTCCCACAACTTCAGCTTGAACTTTCTGCAGGCAGGGAACTTTATAACATGTGCATGGAACAATAAAGCAGGGGGGCGGAAAGTCTGGGGGCGGGTGAGTGGAAAAAAATGGGATCCATCAAACTTACCATCCACCAGGTCCTGGCTGACATGTCATAACATAGCTGCCATTTTATGGAGCTGTCCGATGTTTTCCCAGCCATTTTTATGCTGTCAGCAATCTTCATCAGATGCAGCTCAATGGAAGATAAGACACCTAATCAAGAAAACATCGGCGGTGGCTTTCTGGACTACATGTAGGCCAATCCTTATCACACTGCATCATGGGAAAAGCTCCTTTATTAG
The DNA here is from genome assembly GCF_002837175.3 of Physeter macrocephalus. Taxonomy (NCBI): domain Eukaryota; kingdom Metazoa; phylum Chordata; class Mammalia; order Artiodactyla; family Physeteridae; genus Physeter; species Physeter macrocephalus. The sequence goes on from NC_041222.1 coordinate 57,000,018, forward strand.
CAGGAGGAACTACTGCAACCTCACAGATAGAAAGACAAGGATCAGTTCTTTTGCTTTTTTTTTTTTTTTTTTTTGGTCTAAAGGGATTGGTGAAAGTAGCTAGCGTTCTTTGTGTATCATGTGTACAAGAGTTAAGTATCTTGCAAGTGGGCGGCTAACTGCTTTGCTGGGCTATGCAGACTAAAGTTTATTTGCATTCTTCTCTGTTGTATATTGTTTGACATGGTCCATGGTCCTTGCTGAGCAGATGAAGGGAGGGGAAGGGGGTGGGAGGGAGGGGAGAAGGAGTGGTAATTGCTCAGAATTAATATCTCCCCCAACAAAGACATAACAGTTTCATTGACACAGTCAGAACATGGTTCAGATGTCACTGCACACACGGGTGTGCGGGTGTGTGTGCGTGAACACACACACACACACACACACACACACACACACACACACACACACACACACACACACAGTGGCACACACAGGTAGCAGCTGCAGCTGGATTCAGATGAGGTTGCCAAAGGCTACAAGCTCCATTCTCATGCTGGACATATGGAAGTAGTTTAACTCTTTGAAATCTCTGTTCAAGAAGAGCCCTGCAGTCTGCAGAGATAAATCAGCGTTGAGAACAGTTTCTCAGTCAAGAGGCATCAGGCCCAGGGCTCTTTCCCTTCTGAAGATAGCCTAGGAACACTTCCTTCATCTAGGAAGACCTGATAAAAATGAGAAGGGAAGGACAGGGTTTGCCCATAATCCCAACTCCAGACTTAATTCCTCACTTAGTCCTTCTCTGTGCTACTCTTGGAAAGGGGTTCATTTATTTTCCCCTCAGCACTGATCATTCTTGCTTCATCCTGGACTTAGAATTAAGTTCTTCCAGTCAGCACACACAGAAAGTAGAAACTAACATTTACTAATAAAAGCTCTGAATAGCTTTTTCTTTTCTAAAGAGTAAAACAATCCGAATACTTCAGGGAGAATCTTAAGGAATCATACAATTAGAAATCCAGGCCAAGTAGATGGATTCCTGCCCTCTCTTTTGCTAAAACACAAAAAGGCAAAGATACCTCCATGAGTGGCCGGCGATACTGATTTTCAGGGCCCCTACAGCACACCACCCCTCCAAGCCACCTCTCTGAAGTCAGCTTTTTCTTCAGTGTGTGCTGCTAGTGTTCCCCGAATGATTTTTAGGCTTAGAATTTACATTTGCTGCAGACAGTTTAAAAGGACAAACTCCTACTTGATTCAGACGTAGTGAAGGGAGAAAAAAATTGCTGTATTACCGGCGTTTTCTTTTCTCTGCATGCGGTTTGTGTGAGGCTGCAAAGGCAACTTGTTTCGGCCTGTGAACTTCAAAGAGGAAAAGCGCCTGCTGTGAAGAGCCCGGTCCTTCAGGTATTTTTATATTCACTGAGGAGGCCTGTCAGCCACAGTCTCAGACAGGACAGCAGCTTACAGAGGCCTGCCTCTGGGCTGGCAGCAAAATCACCTGCCCTTCGCAGACCCGGCTAATCCTCTCCCGGCCCCAGACTCTGGCTTCTCCCACCTCACATTGGATGTGTTTATTCTCAGGAGGGTGTGTGGGAGCGGGGGACAGGAATGCCCCACCCAGGCCTCTGCCTTTGAAGTATCCCGTGACCCCCAAAGCTTCCTTTTTTTTCCTTTCTCTTTCCCCACCCGCTTCTTCATGTCTTATTCGTTTTGGGGTTTTTTGTTTGTTTTTTTAAACTTTGAGCAATGATTGTATCATAAGCCCAGTAATGGTAATTATGATTTCCCGTTTTAATCTGCTCAGCTAACAGCAGCTCCGCTGAACGCCTCCTATGTGTCAGGCAGCCCGTGGTGGACACGGGGGCTCCAGAGGTTAATGAGCTACAGCGTGCGTCCCATTCCTCTCAGAGCCCTCTTCACCCAAAGTCGTGACAGGCAGGGCGGAGGGGAAGGGAGGGGCTCAGGCAGGTATTTCCTCAGGCTGCTCGGGCCCAGCAGCTCCTTGGCACCCAGGACCTCACTCCGCATGCATTCCAGAACCCTCACTGGGGCCAGCTGGTGGGGCTGGAGGTGAGGCCAGCGTGGCCTCCACGCTTCCTCCCTCTCCCCTGCAGTCATCCCTGGCCAGGGCCCACCTCTCTCAGTTGCCCTGAGTGGAAGGAGGACGCCCCTCTACCTTTTTCTGCTGTGCTGCCTTCAAGGGGCTCTTCTGGGGCAGAGCCTGACTTTGGGGTGCTGATATGAGAACACTCCTCAGCCACCACCACTTCACTGCCTGCCTCAGAATCCTTTAAGAATCTTGGCACACGGCACGGCTAACACACAGGTCTATCTGCTGAGAGTGTCCGTTGTCATTGTCACTGTGGGGACACCTCCTCTGATGGGTTGACAACAAGTGGGAAATGATGAGAGATGATGGGGAAGCAGAGGCCAGTGGGAGTGAGGCTGCAGCATTTCTCTACGAACGTGTGAACGGTGGGGAACAGAGACACGGGGGTAGAAATAACAAAGCTGTGCGCGTCACTTGCTCGGCTGGGGAGCACCAGGGAACAGGAGACCGGGGATCCCTGGCGGAGCTAGAAAGGGAATAAACTCAGCATCTGGGGTCGTATTCACAAGATGCATACCCAGGGGCTGACCACTCACCATGTGCGGTCCTGGAGGGCGTCTTTCACCGACGTGAAACTTCCTAGTGTGCCAGTCTAGTGCAAGCACGGAGAGATGAGGCAAACGGACTCATGGGTAGAAGCCGGTGTGATTGGATTCATTAGACGAACTAATCTCACCTGACTCAGGTCAAAGGTTAACTAGATGTTAAAAACACCAATTAAGCTCGCAAAGCACTAATGACCAGCAAGGAAGATTTGTGGGGAGATAAGTAGAATGTTCCATCCCACCTGGTTTAAATCCCTAAAATGCCTCCAATCTCAGTCTTTTCCCCCTCAGATTGCTCTTTCCATCGTAGCATCTGTCCATGCCCAGTTCTCTCCCTGATTCCCAGGCTCCCCTCCTCTGTTTCCAGCCATGCTGCGTGTAGTCACCTCCCCCAGTTTCCACACCTCACTCAGTAGAACAAGAGCTTGGCAAAAGCCAGATCTTTAGCCCAAAGCAATCACCAATTATTGATCTATTATGTCCCGGGGGTGCTTTGATTTCTTTCTCACAGGCAGATAACCTCGGGATCACCCCAGCGCTGAGGTGGAGGACACTAACGTTTGCAGACAGGCTAATATGCCCGCCACTGCTTTTGGGGATTCACAGTTTCTCCTCTTTGAGAAGGAGCCTGGGGCGAGGTCAAGGGCTCTGAAGCCACGTGGCCAGGATTCAAATCACAGTGTTGTGACCTACTAGCCGTGTAACCTGAGGCAAGTCAGTTAGCAAGTTTGCCTCAGTGTTCTCATCTGGAGAATGGAATTTGTAATAAAGAACCTCATAATTGACATGAGAATTCCATCAATTACTTGAAGTACAGTGCTTAACATCGTGCCTGGTGGAGCAGACCTATGTGTGTGTTTGTGCCATTAGGCTTTATTTACAGATAAGGAAACAGAGGCCCATAATTTGACCCAAAGCATATAGTTAATAATTAAGGGGGGATGAGAAAGGAAGAAATAATTCCCTCCCTCCCAAAAAAGAGAGATTTTTTTTTAACAACATATAAAAAAAGAGAGCTATAATCAGAAAAAAGAGAGAAATAAAGAGATACAGGGCTTCCCTGGTGGCGCAGTCATTGAGAATCTGCCTGCCAATGCAGGGGACACGGGTTCGAGCCCTGGTCTGGGAAGAACTCACATGCCGCGGAGCAGCTGGGCCCGTGAGCCACGGCCACTGAGCCAGCGTGTCTGGAGCCTGTGCTCCACAACGAGAGGCCGTGACAGTGAGAGGCCCGCACACCGCGATGAAGAGTGGCCCCCGCTCGCTACAACTAGAGAAAGCCCTCGCACAGAAACGAAGGCCCAACACAGCCAAATAAATAAATAAATACATTTATTAAAAAAAAAAAAAGAGATACAGAGGTAAAAAGAGAGAGGGACAGTCAGAGAATGAGAAGCAAAACTGAAGCCATGCTGGTGTCCCCATGGCCCCTGGTAGGGGCTCCTGAGCCCACTCTGCTCACACTGACCCTCCCCTGGGCCCCTGCTGGCTTCTGGTCCAGCCCCTGCACGGCCCCTAGGCTGTGGGGTTACCTAACTCCTGTTGGGATCAGTGGATGGGAGTGGTCACTACTCCGGGCTCTTGACCCATGGAAGACTACAAGTTTAGATGCTATCTGAAGAATCATTTTCTTAAACTATTGTGATTTACTTTATTTTCAGGTTTCTGGCCCTGATGTTCAATTCTAATCTAATCTAATGCCGAGTAGGTGAGCTCTGTGCTCAATAAATAGTATCCTTTATAGGGTCGTTATGAGGATTGAATAAGACCGTGTAAAGCTCCATCACAAGCTATAGTTATTTTAAAAATCAGTACAAATTACAGTGTTGTGTTACCTACTCCAGCTCCATTTTCAAGGTTAGGGAACTGACACTTCCCAGAAGGCACATGGACAGTGGAAGAGCTAAAATGCAGCTTTTGCTCCCTGACTTCTTCATCTAGTGCTTCTTCCCCTCTTACCACCAGGAAGAGAGGCAGGATGAAGATGTGGTTTGGGAGGTTTATTTGTTAGTTTCTTTTTTTTTTTTTTTTTTAAGTGCTGGACACTACACAGGGATGAACTGGTTAGCAACGCTGAGAACTAACAGAGAAAACCAGGGAGAAGGCCTGAGGAAAACTGATGAAGACTTTAATTTCCTAAGCCATATGCTCTAGGAGGGCAAGGATGGTAACGCCTGAGTTTGCTCATCCCCATACCCAGAGGCTGGCACACAAGCACTCAAATACTTGTCAAATGAATGACTGAACTCAAACAGTGGTGATGGGAGTGAAGAGTTATTATTATGGAGAAGAGAAGGGCAGGTCTTGGGTGTGTGGGCTGACAGACGGAGAGGTGTACAATGCCTCCCAGGGTTCAGGCTTGGGAGGCCTAGTGGATCCAAAATGTAAAAGCATCGGAGAATGGCAAGTCCAGCTAATAGTAGGAAGTGAATCTTTTCCACTAAGAAACTGTTTGGAAGAGTCAGACACATTCTCCAATCATCTACCTAGACCCGACAGAAAAAGCCAGGCTCGGGTCAGGAAAGTTCAGTAAGCCTTCCACTGGGACCACGGTCAGCTGAGGGTAACAGAGAAGGGAATTTGTGGCATGTAAGGGGGAATCAGGCAAAGGAGTATTAAATCATTCTGATTTTCCTCTGAAGGAAGGAGTCCCACTTTCCAGCCTCTGTGAAGATTCAGGGGGAGACCTTGACCTTTTTACAAGCTATTTCCCCTCGCCCTCGGGTGCTATGATCATACACTGCAATCCCCTCAAGTCAGAGCCCTCCTGATCTGAGCTGGGGGAGAACAGATGAATCCAAAGGGTGAACCGAGAAAGTTTCCTGACCCAGGGGCTGCCTCTCCAGTACCTGAGCCCATCAAAACGGCTGCTGTCATCCACAACGCTACACTTCACCATTCCCTCCTGGTGATGCTGTCAGAAGGGGGTCGGCAGCCCCTGGGCATCTCCTTTGGGAGGAAGCCCGGACTGAGCTGATCCCGTGCTCACCCACTCGGGAGGACCCCGCTCCCCTCCACCTGCTGCCATGGCTTCCGGTCACCTTCCCACTGTGTTGTCCTGACTTGATCTTAATTGGTCTCATCCATCCCTAATGACTCCCAAAGGAATGCCCTGAGCCCTATTCAGCAAGCTGGCCAAAAGGTCATTTTTGAAACAAGTGGCAGACTTCTTACCTGTTCAAACAAGGAGATTGAGGTTTGAATGGAAACAACTGGTTGTTAAAGTTGGAGATATACCAGTAATGACCCACCCGAAGCTTTTCCTGAAGACAGGTGTTTGTTTCCAGAGAAGGATAATGTGACTGAAACCAGGAACCAGCTGAGCTTCCCTTAGAACATGCCTTTTTTTTATGATAAGTGACTCTGGAATTGAAGTGTGCTTATTCTTACTAACTTTTCTCAAGTAAATTTCCAAAATAATTGCCACATTTTCTGAATATAAGTGTTTGAAATATTTTCTCTTTTACATACCTGTTTGCCAGAATTTGCGGCAGCTCTGGCCACTGACACAGGAAGATTTTTGACTTAGATTCTGGTAAGAAAATAAGGTTGCTGTATAGCATGATCCCATTTTTTGATAAACAACTCCAATTGTCTTCATATATTCATTTATGCATATAAAACTGCTAGGATATTGACACAATTATTAATGGGAGAAACTTGTACTTTATATAGTTTTGTACTCAAATTTTATGATGCTCATATGTTACATTTATAAATAAAAACAAAAAGCATGGTGAAGGAGGCATGGGACCTTTCTGTACATTATTTTTGCGACTTCTTGCAAGTGTACAATTATTTCAAAATAAAAAATTGGCAAAAGAAAGTAAGTAAATACACTTCCAGCTAAATGTTTGAACTTCTGAACCCTAGAGCCAGGGATGGATACTCTACAGAGGACTGTGGTGCTATAAGTGTCCCCTGTCCATGGGATTGTAAGAGTACTTTTCCTTCATGCTTTTGAAGGCAGAGAATAAGATAAAGTGGCAAAAATAAACAAATGGGACCTAATGAAACTTAAAAGCTTTTGCACAGTGAAGGAAACCATAAAGAAGACGAGGGCTTCCCTGGTGGCGCAGTGGTTGAGAGTCCGCCTGCCGATGCAGGGGACACGGGTTCGTGCCCCGGTCCGGGAAGATCCCACATGCCGCGGAGCGGCTAGGCCCATGAGCCATGGCCGCTGAGCCTGCGCGTCCGGAGCCTGTGCTCCGCAAGGTGGAGAGGCCACAACGGTGAGAGGCCCACGTACCACAAAAAAAAACAAAAAAAAACAAAAAAAAACAGAAGACGAAAAGACAACCCTCAGAGTGGGAGAAAATATTTGCAAATGAAGCAACTGACAAAGGATTAATCTCCAAAATTTACAAGCAGCTCATGCAGCT
>NC_041222.1:57007536-57012168 GCF_002837175.3 Physeter macrocephalus
CCAGAGTCTGTCATACAGAGTGAAGTAAGTCAGAAAGAGAAAAACAAATACCGTAGGCTAACACATTTACACGGAATCTTAAAAAAAAAAAAAAGGTTCTGACAAACTTAGGGGCAGGACAGGAATAAAGATGCAGACATAGAGAATGGACTTGAGGACACGGGGAGGGGGAAGGGTAAGTTGGGACAAAGTGAGAGAGTGGCATGGACTTGTATATACTACCAAATGTAAAATAGATAGCTAGTGGAAAGCAGCCACATAGCACAGGGAGGTCAACTCGGTGCTTTGTGACCACCTAGAGGGGTGGGATAGGGAGGGTGGGAAGGAGACACAAGAGGGAGGAGATGTGGGGATATATGTATATGTATAGCTGATTCACTTTGTTATAAAGCAGAAACTAACCCACCATTGTAAAGCAATTATACTCCAATAAAGATGTTAAAAAAAAAAAAGGAAAAAAAGATAAAGCGGCAGTGAAGGCAGAGTAACAATATATTGCCATGTTGCCCCTTTTTAACAAGGCAAATCTTGCCAAAAGATAGGAGAGTTTCACAACTAAGGCTGCTAAGGGCAATCAGGGAGGCAGTACAAGTTCAACATATGAATAATACAGATAAGCATGAAACCCCAAGCCGGAGAGCAGTGAGAGGCGGCCTGGAGTGCCCTTCCGTGTAAAAGTTCCTAGGAGGGAATACAGAGGGCTGCTGATTTCTTAATCACTGTCAAAGCCTCCTACTGCAGGGTTCCTTAAGGGCAGGGTTATGGCTCTGAGGCTGCCATTAAGAGACAAATTTCCCTGCTGCCCCAACACCTGCCCCCTCCACTCCCCTCCTCTATACACTGTACACAAGTAAAGGCTGGTACTAACCAACTCAGGGAAAGGGCAAAGGGGAAGAGAAAGCCTCCAAAGGCAGTCTGGGGGAGGGTGGTGTATGTTTGGAATTAGAGGAGGGAGGGAAGGATGGACGGCAGAGATTCACTGTTTCACTTGCTTTTACCAGTCACCATTTCTCCAGCAAATATTTATTGTTTACCTGCCACGTGCCAGGCACGGTGCTAGGTACTGGTGAGCAAAACTACACATGCGCCTTTCCCTGGAGCCGCTAATAGTCTGGGGCTGGGGCGGGGGTCAGGGGGTGACATTAACCACACGTTCACACAGGTAAATACAAAATAACATCTAGGATGGGTGCTCTGACGGAGAAGTACCATGAACACGTGTAATTGGGAAGGTAGTTGGTTTGCAAGAGTCCGGGAAATGGGGAAAGTCTTCCCAGAAGTGACCAAAGGAGAGACCTGGCCACTATTTCTCACAATAGCGTTCAAGGCAAGGATAATTGTCTACATTTTACAAAATCGGAGGCTCAGGACAAATTAAGTCATTTGTCCCAGATTAAGTGTTGGAGGCTGTAATCCAAAGCAGGTCTGTTGTACTCTAAAACCAATCATTGTTCCTGAAGTTCATACTGCTTTTATCTCAGAAGCTGATATAATGTCTCAGGTTTTGGTCTTCCTTAGAACCAGGGGACAGAGTGATCATGTTCTGGGACTAGAAGTTGGGATGAAAGCACCTTCAATTCACCATGTTCTATGGAGAGTTCTGTCTTGAGAAAATGAAGATTAGAACTGAAAAGTTCTGCTGAGGGTCCTCCCAAGCTACTCCTTTTACAATGTACCCAGGAGGACTATAAGCCATAAAGATAGGACTCCTGCTGCCATTTATCATCTCAGTAAAGTTCCTCTGAGGTACAGTTCACATACAGCGTTCTGTACAAGTCATAAGTGATGAGTTTTTGCAAATGTATCCACCTGGACAATCCACATTCCTATTACGATACAGAACATTTCCAATGCCCTGAAAAACTCCCTATTGTCCCCTCCAAGGTACACCCACTTCCCCCCAGGCCATACACAGCCACTGTTCTGATTTCTATCACCATATACGTATATCTTCTCTAGAAATCCATATGCATGGAATCATACAGTATCGATTCTTCTGTTTGGCTTCTTCCACTCAACATGTTGTTTCTGAGATTCATCTGCATTATTGCACATTACTGGCTTGTTACTTTTTACTGCTGAATCTTATTCTGTTGTATGACTATACACAATTTGCATATCTAGTATCCTGTTGATGGACATTTGGGTTGCTTCCAGGTTTTGGCTATTATGAGAAAAGTTATGAACATTCATGAACAAATCTTTTTCTGGGCATGTTCTTATTTTTCCTGGGTAAATAAGCAATGAAATTACTTGGCATAAGATAGGTGTATAATTAATAGCAAACTGCCATACAGCTTTCAAGAAGAGTTGTACATTTTACACACCTTCAAGTGATAGATGAAAGTTCTTATTGTTCCATATCCTCATCAATTCTTGGTGTTGTCAGACTTTTAAACTTTAGCCTTCTTGGTGAGTGTGTAAAGGTATCTCATTATGGCTTAACAAGCATGTACCTAATGACTAGTAATTTTAAGGCCTTTTTCATGTGGCCATTTGGATCTCTTCCTTTGTGAAGTGTGTCCTGAAGTCTAATGTCTATCTTCAACTTGACTTTTATTTTTATTACTGAGATGTAGAAGTCTTTGGCAATTCTGGATACAAGTCCTTTGTTAAATATTTGTACTGTGACTATTTCTCACAGTCCAGAGTTTCTTTACTTTCATGTTTTTTATTTTGATGAAGTCCAATTTATCTCTTTTCATTTTATGGTTAGTGCTTTCTATTTCCTACTGAAGAAATTTTTACTTCCCCAAAGATCACCAAGATATTCTTCTGATTTCTTCTAGAAGCATTATAATATTAGTTTTTATGTTTAGGTTTATAACACAAGTTAACTTTTGTGTTTGGGGAGAGGTAGAGATCAGTGTTTTTGTTTTTCATATGAATACCCTATTGTTCCAGAACAGTCTGTTGAAAATGGTTGCATTGCTTTTGTATTTTTGACATTTGGTCTTATACTCGTGGATGAATGGCTGGACTTTATTTGTTCCATTGCTAGATTTGTCTATCCTTTAACAAAAAATACACATTGTCTTGATTACTATCATTTCTGAGAAGTGTCAGCATATCAACTTTGTTTTTCTTTTTCAAAAATGAAAAATGGCCATTGTAGGTCCTTTGCATTTCCATATGAACTTTATAATTGGCTTGCCGATTTCTGCTTAGATTTTCACTGGGACTGCACTGACTTTTCTGATCACTTCAGAGAATATTGACATCTTAACAATTTTGAGTCTTCCTATCCATGAATATGTTACATATTTCCCTTTATTTAGATTTTCTTTAATTCTTCTCAGCAATGTTTCATAGTTTTCTGTGTAGAGGTCTCACGTGTCTTTCTTTAAATTTATCTCCAGGTGTCTTACGTTTTTGGATGCCATTGTCAATGGAATTTTTATATTTTACTTCCCAACTGTTCATTACTAGACTATAGAAATACAATTGATTTTTATATATTGACTTCCAAGTTCTAGCAACCTTGCTAAATTTGCTCATATTTATGTAGTTGGGGTGTGTATGTGTGTGTGTGTGTGTGTGTGTGTGTCTGTGTGTGTGTGTGTGTGTGTGTGTTGTGTTTTGGTATATTCCTTAGGATTTTCTTTGTACACAATCATGTCATCTGTGAAGAGTTATACTTCCTTCTTTCCAAACTGTATATTTTTACTTCTTTTTCTTCCATTATTTCAACAACGATAGCCTCCATTACAATGTTGAATAACAGTGGTGAGAAAATACATTCTTGTCTTATTCCCATTCTTGGAAGGAAAGGCTTCAGTATTTCATCATTAGTATGATGTTAGCTCTAGGTTTTTCATAGTGACCTACATTTAGGAAATTCCCTTCTATTCCTAGTTGGGTGAGAGTTTTTTTTAAAATCATGAATGTGAGTTGAATTTTGTCAAATGCTTTTTCTGCATCTATTGAGATGATCATAGAATTCTTCTCCTTTAAACTCCTAATATTTTGAATTAATAATTTTGGAATGTTAAACCAATCTTGCATTCTTGTGATAAATTCCAGTTGGTGAAATATTTTTCTTTTTTCTCTTTTAATTTTATTTATTTATTTTTGGCTGCGTTGGGTCTTTGTTGCTGCGCACGGGCTTTCTCTAGTTGTGGTGAGTGGGGGATACTCTTCGTTGCAGTGCACGGGCTTCTCATTGCGGTGGCTTCTCTTGTTGTGGAGCACGGGCTCTAGTCGTGTGGGCTTCAGTAGTTGTGGCTTGCGGGGTCTAGAGCGCAGGCTCAGTAGTTGTGGTGCACGGGCTTAGTTGCTCCGCATGTGAGATCTTCCCGGACCAGGGCTCGAACCACTGTCCCCTGCATTGGCAGGCAGATTCTTAACCACTGCGCCACCAGGGAAGCCCTATTATTCTTTTTATACATTGCTAAATTTAATTGCTAATATTTTGATAAGGATTTTTGTGTCTGTATTCATAAGGTGTATTTTCTGTAATCACCCTGTTTTTTTTTTACTTTTTATTTTATTTTTTTTCACACACACACACTGTATTTTATTTTTACAAGATATAAATAAACTGACACCAAGCATTGTAAATGGATGACCACAAGAAAAGCAAAAATGATTGCAATTACCAAACATGAAACACACTCATACTATGTCATAATA